>NC_029774.3:122148442-122191444 GCF_000817695.3 Arachis duranensis
ACGTATAAATAATATTTTTATAATACTACATATTAGTAGAACTTTGCATTTAAATTAAGACGTATATTTATCTAGCTACAAAGTTAAAAAAAACAAAGTCAAATTCAGTTGCTGGGTTACGTTGCACCTTAGAAGTTTCGTTGCCCATTGAGCTTGAATTGACTCCAGAATTCAATTTCAAAGTAAGCCTAAATTTCAGTGTCATCTTCTTCTTCTTCTTATTATTATTATTGTTATTATTATTATTATAAACATAAAAAAATTAAAAGTTTATTGGAATAAATAAAAATAATTTTGTTTATCAATTCCGTTTTCTTTCTCTCAACTCAAATTAAACTAGTTCATTTACACCTTTTGCTAATTCTTGCAATAATTTGAGGTTAAAAATTCAGAATATAAGAATATTATTTATGTTGTTATTGTAGCTTTAATTTGAGTTGTAGAAGTGTGAAGGACATTTTATATTTGGTTTGATTATTCTATGAATAATTATTTAAATCAATTTTCAACGATTTTAAAAATAAATATTTTAATTTTAAAAAAAATTAATACATAAATTAATTTTTAAAATTTTACTTTCATAGACAGATCAATTTTTAATTTATTTTTTAATAGAGTAATTATCTAAAATTAGTCTTTAAATATTTTAAAAGCGAATATTTTAGTTTTCAAAAAAAATTAATATACAAATCAATTCTCAATATCTTTTTTTGTCAGACATAACAGTTTCCGTCAATTTTACTTTTACTATATGTCAACCTTTATTATTATTATTAACTTAGCTTTGTGCATGTGAATGATGACACTAGCATATTAATACACTCTTTTCGTTAGAAATAAGTAAGGTGAATAATGATGTTTTGAAATTCAAATTAAAATATTTTTCTTTTAATACAAACATGTTTTTTAGAATAAGACATCTTTATGGTATAATATTTTTTTTTGATGAAAGACTGATTTATCTGTTAGAGCAAAACTTTGGGGATTGATTTGTGTGTTAATATTTTTTGAGACTATAATGCCTGTTTTTAAAATTTTTGAGGACTAATTTGTCTGTTGGAGTAAAATTTTGGGGATTGATCTGTGTATTAATTTTTTTGGACTAAAATGTCCACTTTTAAAATTCTTGGGACTGATTTGGGCAAGTCCCTGTAGTTTTACTAAATTTTTAATTAGATTCCTATACTTTTTTTTTAATTGGGTCCCTATACCAATTAATTTTTTTCAATTAAGTCCCTACTGATGTTAAACACCTAAAAACGTTAGTGAAGTGTAAATTTACTTATTTGCCCATATTCTACACTTATAATTTCTACCCTCCACCACTCCCACCTCGTCCACCATTTCCTCACCCTCCTTCTCCGTCACCACTCTTTCTCTACCAACAAGTTCTCTTTCTATCGTAGCAAATTTTTTGCCATAATCAACACAAATTTAAAACTGACATGATCAAAAGTAGAATTTGTACGATGACATAATCAATTAATTACAAGTAAAATAATTACAAGGAAAACACAATCAAAATTTATAATCAAAATTTTTTAGCACAATCAAATTAAGCAAAACTAGAAGCAAAATGAAGTAAAAGTAGAATGAAACAAAACCAAAAACAAAAACAAAATGAAATAGATCAGAAGCCAAATCTGAGACGAGCAACAAACAACAACAACGTATGGGAAGGAAGCAATATGTCGGCAATAATAGATTCATATCCAAAAAAAATCAACAACAAAAGTGCAGTCAACATGTAATAGTCCAGACCACCCGCTAGTATGATATTGTCCGCTTTGGTACACAAGGCCTCACGGTTTTGCCTTTAACGATAAGGATGATAGCCGAAATCTCCCACACTCACTTGTCAAAATGCGTCATGCTAGGGAGAGGTATCCACACTCTTATAAGGCATGCTTCGTTCCCCTCCCCAACTAATATGGGACATTACAATCCACCCCCTAAATGAGTCATCCGGGCTCCGGCTCTAATACCATCTGTAACAGCTCAGACCACCCGCTAGTACGATATTGTCCGCTTTAGCACACAAGACCTCACAGTTTTGCCTTTGACGATAGGGATGATAGCCGAAACCCCCACACTCACTCGTCAAAACATGTCATGTTAGGGAGAGGTATCCACACCTTTATAAGGCATGCTTCGTTTTTCTCCCCAACTAATGTGGGACCTTACACAACTATTCTTGATCCAGAATTAACAATTCAATTATACAAATTTCAAATTCCAGAACCACAACAAATTTAAATTACAAGTCAACAAAAATTTTAGATTCTGATTTAAGAACCACCCGCCTGGATGCAAAAACGAGCTCTGGACGCCGACGATTGTACATGGTGGCGAACAAAATTGGCTGAGGAAGACGACAATGTCCACAGCGGCAGAATCACCCAACGCGACGATGGCGCGTAACACATGGCCAGAAACGGCGCCGAGGTCAGTGCTGTCATGAAGGGGAAGATGGAGACGAAGGTGCATAAGATGGCTGGTATGTATGGCGATAGCAAGCATGGAGTGAGAGAGAGAGAGAGAGAGAGAGAGAGGGGGCACCCAACCGCCCTCACGATAGTTGTTCCTCTATATTCGTCATTGAATCACTGTTGGTTTCATACTTGTCGTCGCTGGTCCACCGCTTGCATCCGCCTTCCATAAATCTTTTTTTCATTGGTTCTAATTAGATCTGCAAAAGGTGTGATGGCGGAGATGAGAGAACGAGAGGTGAGAGTCAGCACAAAAGAGGGAGGGCAAAACACATTGAGGGCTAGGGATGGTGAGGGTGAGGGTTTTTAATTAAACCCAGCAGCAAAGCTCAATAAAAATGCAGCAAGTAGGGTTTAGAGTTTCTGAGTCTGAAAAAATGATAAGAGTAATTTTAGAATTTAAAAAATATTGAGGTGTTTTAGATTAGGTTTTTTATGTTTAACTTTAAAATATTCGTTTTTTTTAACAGAATATTTCGTTATATCAGTCTTTTTTTAGACGGTAGAGACTTAATTGAAAAAAATTAAATAATATAAGAATCCAATTAAAAAGAAAAAAAGTATAGAAACCTAATTGAAAATTTTGTAAAATTATAGGAATCTGCAGAGTAATTAAACCTTTATATTTTGTATTTTTTATGTAATAAAATCATTTTGATTATCATTATTGTTAGCCTATTTAAGTATTTATTTATCAATAAATTAAAGCTACGCAGTCAAATAATTTATCGACTAAGTTCCAACTAAGTTAGATATCCGTGTTTCTTTTTTTAATGTGGTCGTCATCATTATCGTCTTCTTCTTCTAATTCTTTTTCTTATTTTTCAAAGACGCCATCCTCCTCATCCTCCTGCACGCTTCTTCTTCAACAACGCTATCGTCATCGTTCTCTTCTTCTCAATGTCTTTTTTCTTTGTTTGATTTTTTCTCCTTCTTTTTTCTTATTATCCTCCTTTATCATCGTCGTCGTTATCGTTGTCTTCATCTTCCTCATCTCTTATATATGTTTAGAAAACTAGAGAATATCAATTTTAACCAACTTGGATTGGTCGAGTGGTCAAGTCACTCGTCTGCTTAAGCAAGTGTCGAGAATTTGAATCTCGCCTTTTGCATGTAGCAACCCATTAACTAGCAGCAGATCCTTAAATAGAGTTCCGATCCGCAACGGATTAGTCATTGATCTGTCGGTATAAGGGATACCGTAGGCAACAAAAAAAAAAGAGAACATCAATTTTGATTCACAGCACAAAAATTTTAGTGTACAACCCAAATTTTTAAAAGATCACATATCTAAAACATTGACATTCAATTAACAAAATACACGCAATACAAAAAATTTGTTACTTAACACAAAAATATTTAAAGAACTATATGTCCAAAACATTGATATCTAACCAACAAAATACATATAGCACAAAGATTTTGGTATACAACATAAAAAATTTTGTGCTATTTTTGTATGCACAGCATAAAATTTTTTTAAAGATTATAATTGATTCACCAAACCAATAAAATATATTTGCAAAAAAAATTTATATACTATAAGAAAAAAATTTCTGTACTATAGATAAATTTTTTTATGCTATATCAATAAAACTTTTCATTATAAGCAAAAAATTTTGTGCTATGTATATAAATTTATGTGTTATTTCAATAAGTTTTTGTGCTTTTCAACAAAAAATTTTGTATTAAAAAGTACGAAAAAAAGTAAACAATAATACATATACATGTATTTATTTTGTTGGACTTGTCTCAATTTAGTTATTAGCATCACCATTTATTTATTATATATCTCCAATATCCAATAGCAATGACCATCTGAACAATTATTATTAGAAGTATATACCTTTAATTAATATGATTTCTTTCTATAAAATATATAGTTGGTAAAAGAGGTGGCAACTTGTTCACCAAAAATAGAAGTCGGTTCTGCTACCTTTTCTTGAAGGCAATAGCTGAATGTTGAAGAAAGGTATCAATCCTCATCCAGCGTTGAAACTTTTTAAGGCTAATTCAGTTAATTTGGTTGCCTGTTAGAAGATGGTAGAGAATAATTAATCACCTATATTTAGTAAATTTATTTATTAGATTGATTAATGTTTTTACCAAAAGAAATAATTATAAAACTGAATCGCTTGTTAGTTAGCTTGGTTAATTGGTTTTTATATTCATTCATTGTATTTTGATGGTTTTAGTCTCTCATTCTCTCTTATAAAAGTTGGGTGCAAAACATTTTAATGTATATAGAATCCATTAGAAGGAGAAAAAATAAATAAAATAGAGGGATTAGAAGTATACAAAGATTAAAGCATGTTCCAAAAGTGAAGCTAGCTTAGGTTTCTCAGTGATCACACAATGGGAAGCAATTTCAATAATGTTTCCTAATTATAGTGCCAAATCACTCCTCATTATAATGATCTTTTGCTAGATCCTGAAAGATATAAAGTATGGTTTAATAATAATCCAATTACAATTAGATTAAATGAATTAAGCAGAAGAGATAGAGAATTGAATTGTAAATGGTGGTGTGATCTCATTTGCATGTGATAACTTGTGAATACAGCATGTCTTAGTTAGTTCCGCCAGCTATTTGTCCCCTCATCCATGCATATTATACAAAGAGAAAGAACTCATCAATAAATTAAAGCCTAACTTGCCATTGCTAACGTGATCCACAAGGTTGCTTATGAGTTATGATTATGAGGCGGCAAAACGGGGCAAAATTTTATAAAACTAAATTTCTATTATCATATTATGACGTAGTAAAGAGTATAATCAAGACAACTATTACATGTCATTATTGCACATTGCAGATTTAACCAAAGTCGTCACTTTTTCATTATTATTATTATTATCGTAGATTCCCAATTGGTAGTTAATGATCACAATTGATTAGTACCTCGGTGAATTTTTTTAGTTTACAACAATGATTGATTAGGCATCTTTTCATTTTTAGTTTAATTTCTTTAATTTAGCAGCTCTATTTATTTAAAGAAAATTCGTTATGATCTCTTGAATCTTACACCTGCAAATTAAAGAGTGATTTTAAAGGTTTTAACTTGTTTGTGACGTGAAAGTAAAATATGTGGCTTCTTCTCTCCCCACACTAAACTTGACTCGCAAACAAAACGGTTACTTCAAAAATACGCAGGCCTACTTTACTCATCCCCTGATCGTACCAAAGTTGCAAGAATCGGACCGGTCATTAAACCGGTCATCCAACTGGGTCGAACCGCAGTGATATGGTACACTCCATATGTGCATCTGATTTTCAAGTTGCATAATAAATTCCTTGTAAAGTCGTAATCATATAGTAGTTGTATGTTGGGATTAAAATATTAAATGTCCCACCTTTATCACCAATCAACTTGTAAGATAACACTTAGTCGTCGCGGAGATTATTTTTTTAACCAATAATTAGTTAATATAATAATAGATGAACAAAGATTAAAAAAACAAAAAAAAATAAAAAAAGATAATAGTTACTGATTATTGACTGAGAAAATTGATTCTTTTTTTTTCTATATCATATTTTCTTAGGTTATTTTACTGTTATTATTTTAAGGAAATACGTTTATTAGTAATTCATTCTGACATATTAAATGAAGTATTTATAATCAATTCCAAGTTCTGTACTTTTGTTTAATGTTCTAGACATACCAATAATTGATAACAGGGAGTATACTATGTAATGCAACTTAGTATACTGCGAGTATTAAAATATAATTCAAAAGATTTTATATATAGATTTGACAAACTACTCTAAAAAAAACATGTGCGATATTTTTTTATATATATATATAAAAAGAGAAGAAATAAAGCCATCCGTTAAACTTATTAATATATAGTAAAACTAAAGATTCTTAGAAGACTTGTAACTGTTAACAAAGCTTTTCTTATTACCACTTAAGTTTCTTCTTAAAAAAAATAATATTTTAGCGATATAGGTGATATTAACTTAGTTTTTGAATTATTTTTGGCATTAGATTAGTCTTGAAAGATATGTGTAATGTCCCTTTGATCTTTCAAGAAAGTATAATAATGACCAAATGACCTATACATGTACCCAGACACTTAGAATTTATTTGTTTGTTTATTTTATGTCACATGTATATTAGAGAACCAACAAGATGTCATAGATATCTTTCAATATTAAACAATGCCAAAATATAATTACTCAAAATTTAAAAAGTAATAGAAAAAATATAAATGTATTTGAGTTGAATAAATTAGAGGGGATGAGGGGAGGGTGTATTACGGGTAGGTTGGTGTGTTAGGCATATGATGGGTGGAGTAGCATTATCAATTGTTGATTACATAAGCATAAAGCATATGCAATAAGCTGTAAGCATATCACAATTAAATATTCATGGAACCGACAACCAAGTTAACTTGGCCATCACCGCATCAACATTAACATTTAACAGTAACAAAGATCTTGCTAACACACTCGCTAAACAACACCAACAAAGGTTATTTAACAAGTACTTTTAACTAATTCCCAATAACAAAACCATAGTACAAGCTGTTGGATTTTTTTTTTTTTCCAATGTCAGCACTGTCGTTTTGAAACATTTGCTTATTATTATTAGTATCTACTAGTATAAAAGATATTTACAAGTTTATTGAGTACAAAACCAATAAGCCATAAAAAATTAACAGATCATAAGACATGATAAAAGAATAACACAAAATATTTCAATTAATCTATCAATAACTCTGCATAATCTGCATGTAAAGCTGTAAATGTACCGATATTTGCCACAACCACATCAATAACTAATAGAATATAGTAAATTTAGCCGACCCTACTTAGTGGGACAAGGCTTTGTTGTTGTTGTATATAAATATATAATTATTGATAATATTTTTGATAACTAAATTAGAATCATTCCATGAGATCCCGCTAAATCCCACTGCCTCCTCTATAATAGAATGATTAAAATTAAGAGATTTTTATAACTTCACTAGCTCATCACCACTACACCTAATTTCAATTTCAAAGAAGCAAACAATCTCGGCCTGGAAAAAGGGAGTATTTTTTTTGTAAGATCTCCATCACCATATCTGTTGGAATGATTTGTGACGAAGAGCATGGACTCATTGGGCTGGCCAGAGCCCAATTCTCTTGACAATGCGGTAAAAGGTTGGGATTGAGCATGTTCATATATGTTCTTTTTTGGTCGTGATGTTCAAATATGGTTGGAATAGGTTCAGGCTGGGTGTGGACTTCATTATTGGCATTGGGTATCTAATAGGTGTAGGTGAAACTGTTTTTTGGGACTCGGTGTTGTTTCCATTATGTTGGGCTTGGTTAGAAACTGTGTTTTGGGTTCACGCCTACTACTATTGACAATTAAACTTTGTTGTTTACTGCCATGTACCTTAATGACATAAGAAATACTTCCCTTTTCTAACAAAAAAGTCGCGTCCAAAACGCTAGTTGCTATTTCATGTTATCCTGTGTGAGTTCTTTCTTTGGGCTTGTTAGCCCTGTTTTAATTCGGAAAAAAATCCAGTGAGTAATGAAGCAAGCGACAAAAAACCAAGTGCTATTTAACCAAGTTGGGTCGTCTTGTGCATGTAAAACTCATTGGCCAGCAGCAAACTCTTAAATGGAACTCAGTACTATGGCGAATTAGTCCTTAACTTGCCGGGTTGGGAGATACCGTGGGATACAACAAAAAAAGAAAAAACAAGTGTATTCTGTATTTACCATACTATACATTTAAAGTTGTGCTTCTTTCTGGATATTGTATTTAGTAATAAAAAATAAAAATTTCAGTCCAAAAACACACAATTTCAATCTCATCTGCCAAACGCTACCTAACGCTACCTAATATCTCTAAGTACTCAGTCACATGTTTCTTTCCACCAAGACATAATAGTCTCCCATTCTCTCTCGAGCCTTTCTCTCATAGTTCCCTTCCCTTTCTTAATCTTTTATGTCTCTATCCCTCCCCCAACTAAAAAAGAAGCCATCTTCTATTGGGATATTGTTGTGGTTGCTACCTTGCTACGAAGCTCTTGGAGTGGGGTCTAACCAGCTCATAATTTTTTCAGCCTAGATTCTTTTTACTCATTCATTGGCTTTCTACCACTTATATTGTTTTAACTGAAATCTGTGTTATTGTTAAATTATAATTGTTTCAGTCTATGGCTTTATAGAGGTTTTGAATAAAAAGTAAGGTTCTAGTTTCACGTTGATCATCCCTTGGCTCATAATTAAGGATAGGAACCTGGAGCACTTAAATATTATCCGAGTCCGAAAGCACATACAAAGATACTCGCAGCAATTACCTAGCACTGCTTTCAATTACAGTGGTTTCCCTTCCCAATTCCCATATCAATTAATCAACCGTTTCTTATCTAGCGACCACTAGAAGAGACTCAATTTAATTATAATATTAATAATTAGGTAAATAGAAAAAAATATAAATAAAAAAGGGAAAGAAATGTGGGATGCAATCAGTAGGCAATTGGGATGGAAACCCTATCGACTGTGGATAGCATCCCTACGGTTGTCTGGCCGCTGCCCGATCAAACTAACCGGCCGCCATATCATTCCCATTTCAACGGAAAATGATATCAAGCTGCTAGCTTAATCAGGCTTTCTTTGTACGCACTGACGCTACCACGAGAAAAAAAACCACACATCTGTTTTTCCCCGTGCAAAATAAAATCAGTGCATAAAACCCCAAACATTGAACCAACAAAATAAAATTAACATTAATAAAAATATAAGCTAGAGTGCGGGGGCTCATATCAAGTGTAAAATAGAATGGATCTGTCATAGTAGGGAAAAAAATCCCAATTCGTTCGTATGTAAAGTAGGAACAAGAGAGAAGAATCGAGATGGAAGGAAAAGAAAAAAAGGGTAGTGTTTGATTTGGAAACAAGAAAGCGAAGAGGGAGGTGGAGGAGTATACAAATAAGAAGAAGAAGAAGAAGAAGAAGAAGAAGAAGTAACATGAGATACCAAAGCCGAAACCACGTTTTTAGGGTTTCGGCGGCACCTTTGAATAGGAATTGGAAAATTTTCCCCACTCGAGCCCTCTCTCATTCCAATCACTGCCCCCAGCTCAATCTAGGTGCTTATCGCTTTATATAACGGTGGATCTTTTAGGGTTTCGTTTCCACTTTTTTTTGTTTTCAATTGATTTTAGTTTTTACCTAAAAAAATTATTAATTAATTCCCCCCACCCCACCTAGTCCCTTCACCCAATAATGGTAGAGAATTCACCATTTTTACCATTGGCCACACTAAGATGCGCGCGACGCACGGAAAGAAAAATTAGTATATACTATTTAATATAAATTTAAAAGTGTTATATAATTTATAAATTGATTAAATAATCTATAAATTAATATTAAATTTAAAAATATTGTATAAAGTATTAATTTCGTAATTTGTATATAATTTAATATAATTATTCAAGTAGGAGAGAATATAAAGTGAAATCTTATATATTTTAAAAGATATAAGTATTTAATATTGGAATCATACAAAATTACATATTAATTTGTTTTTATTTTTGTATTATTTATAAAATCGAAGTTGAGATAAGAGACACAAATCTATCACTGGAGCAATATACCTGTTAAAAAGGATGATGGAGATGTATCTTAGTAATAAAAGAGATCTACATACGATTTTATTGATTTAAAAAAAGTGTACGATATGGTGTCAAAGGAAGTCTTATAGAAGGTTTTAAAAAGGAAGAGAATAAGGATCATATATATTCGTACAATAAAAGACATATATAATAAAATTACAACTAATGTGAAGATTCAATGTGATATAACAAAAAATTTTTTTGTAAGTATAGAATTACACTAAAAATCATCTTTAAATTTATACCTCCTCAAAGAGAGTTGATAATATATATGGCAAAATTATAGTTCGAAGCAAATCTCAAAAAGAAATAAAGGATTTATCCCTTTTCAATGTAAAGAATTATTCAAAAAATCATCTATATATAGAACCTAGATTTTAACTCAAGGTAATGTCAAATATCACTTAATATTTCAAACAAGTAGAATTGTTATATGAAGAAGAAAAATGGCTTATAAAGTGTAATATATGTTGCGGTTAAAAAGTTAAAATCTGAAGTTTTAGAAAGTGATTCGGGTGAGTTTTATGAAAAATAGATTAAGTGATAAATAGTTAAGATGAGAGATTTAGGGTAAGTAAGTTTGCGAGAAAAACACTTTTATTAATGACAAATAAGCAATACAAGAACTAATGATGAAAAATAGAGGTGAAGAACAAGTGTTGAGATATCCACTAATATCACAAAAGGATAAATGAGCTTTGTTTAAAGTGGACAGTGGTTGATTAATTGCTATTAGTTGTTCTGGTGGAAGACTCGAATGCCAATTTTACTTGTGAAGTTGATGAATAAAATGAAGAACAATGAGAGAAATTTGAGGAGAGGAAAAGATAGATTTTTTGAGCTTCTAAGTTTCAGAAAAAAGTCCTTTAAAGAGGTGGTTTGGAGTCTTTTTGTCTATCGTCCAATGGCTATAATGTGATGTTTGGTCTACTCCTTTTACCCCAAGACTTGTTACTAAATAAGGTAACTAACTGAAAATATTTTTAGGTGTTCCTATCACTTCAAATCTTTTTAACTAGAAATGGAAGAAGTTAATTTTTACAAGTTAAACTAAAATTCTGTTCTGTTGGGTGTTCATTCAAAGAGGTGTATGGGTAAAAGGAGTGTTCATGACATGTGACATTAGTGAAAAGACATTTAGTTTGATTTTCTTTTAACTAGATAATACTCTTTACACTCCAAATCCAACCAGTCCACATCTACCAATTTAATTTTCACTAAAGAAAAACTCAACTTCTCAAGATATTCTTTTGGAAGAACTTGACTATTTTTTACCATATTTTTTGATCATTTTAAAAATTATTTATGTACAAAAAATTTATATTTTTAATACACAATCAAAAAGTAAATTTGTAACTTTAAACTGTAAAGACTAAAATTAACCTAAAACTAATAAAGCATGGATAGAATGGATGGGTCATTGGCTCATGGTCAAGGGTACCTATTATCAAAAACAACATTTAATTCTGACCTCTTCCACATGCTCTAAGTATTCCATCTTCTCAATTAATTTCTGAAGCTACTAATCTTATGCTTCAAATCAGTATTACTCTCAACTCTCAAGTTTCAAATGGCCAAAAAAGGAACACATCATCATGTAATTATTTATTTCTCTCTGTTTTCTACAACATATATATCTCATAAATGAAGTCATTGGTAACAATGGTGTTCCTCTGCTTACTCAGGGTTCATTCTCGGATTGAACCAACAACTAGTATTGTACTGCTACTCTACTGCTATCAATTTTAACTAAAACAAGTCATTAATCTACTCAGCTTTCTTATATTTTCTTTACTAAAACAAATTATACATATAGGAAACTACAGTTATATTGAAAATAATCTGTTATTCGAGTTATACTGCTTTGTTTAATTATTTGAAGTTTATCATCTACCAATTTTCTTTTATTTTTTTGGAAGATATACATAGAAACAACTTATAAAACAAAATAAAAATACATATATACGTTTTATGGACCTTTTTCTCAAGAAAAGTTCTGGCATCTGAAAATGCTTTCTTGTTTGATCATCCCCACTATATTTTGTTAAGGTTTTTTGAAGCAATGTTAAAGTCCATGTGACATACAATATATAGTATGAAAATTTCTTATCTACTCTACAGCAAATCCATTTTTACTCCAAGTTGTGAAGCACTATATGTCTATATATATCATGGTGCTCACACACTCGAGCGCGCGAGCGCGCGCACACATATATTAAATTGACTTTTTATAAATTAAGTATGTATAATAATAGTAATGGTGTTAAGATGATAAATAACATTTTTTATTTTTATGATTTATATATGTTGAAGAGTATTGTAGAAAAGAAAGTTTTATATTAGATTTCTCCTATATTCTCTTTATCTATGGCAAGTACATAGTATATAGTAGATTATATATAGTATATAGTAGATAAAAGAGAGTGTAAATGTTTTTCTACATGTATTTTGTACACCTACTTATGTAGCAGTTCTGCTGAAGTATGTGCTGCTAGTGCTAGTAATGGTCTCTTTTGAGAGGATATGCATCACTGCTACATTTGAGAAATGAAGATTCTTATGATCCTCTAGGCACTTCATACATTTTTCCTCCACAAATCTATAGCTTCTGATGCTCTTAGTTACCTGTTGGACAATAAGACCAAAACCTCAGCAAATATATGTTATGTTGGGTCCATGTTATGTTATTCACAGCATAATGTAACATATATAGTGGATAAAGGACAAGTAAGAATTTCATCTGCAACACAACTAGATGAATGAAGTCTAAAAATACTTACAAGATCAGACCTTCCTTTTGCGCTTGTGAGCCTTCAATTGCCTGATAATGTATTGGATAATTTCTTTCAGTGTGGCTCTCCTTCCCTCCTTCCAGTTCCAAATTTCTGGCACAGTGTACCTTCCACTGGAATTGTATTCTTCTATTTCCATCAATGCATCTGTTACAGCCTTGTATACCACTTCACCGTGCTCATCTCTCAGCAATTTCAGCTTTTCATCATTTTCATCTATTATCTTCTGAAATTACCAAAATTTCTCAAAAACATTACCTTGTCTTCGGTAGCATTCTTAACAATAATCTGACACGATTGAAAATATTGTATACCTGTAAAACACCATTGACCTCGGTTATTTTGAAAGGATGCCAAGCTGAATTCTTCAGATTGTCCTCCCACGATGAACATAGCATGGCGGATATCTCTTGCCATGGTTCATTTGAGTACTTCTGCGAGCACGAATCTCGAAAAGGTTTCGGATCTAATTCTCCCAATCTTTTAATTCCAAGTTGAGATCGACTACAGAACATGTCTTGTAAACTCTACAAGAAAAAATGATAAATAGTATGCATCTAAGATAGTTAATTGTGGCAGATTAATCATGTAAACTTGACTCACTGTATGTGGCAGAATAAGGAGGGATGAAATCTTACATTTATAGATTCTTTACGAGCATCAAGTAGTTCTTGCTTATACTCTTGCTCTTTAACTACCAGGAAACTGTTAAGGTTTTCCACACGCTCCAAATATTCCATTTTGTCCTTCAACTGATTTTGAAAAGTTGTAATTGCAGTGTTCAAATTACCAGCACTTCCTTCATCACTTTCTACATCACTCTGATTGTGTAACTCCCTTCTTAACTGTATGCGACAGTCAAAAGTATAGATTCAGGGAAGAAAGTTTCAACAAAGATAGTAATTTAGATACAATTTAAAGTATTCAATTGTACATTCAGATTAAAGTTCCATCTTTGAGTCACATCTCACATGTAATTGCTAGTTTAAAATCCCTAAGATTCTCAAAATTTTTTTGTCACATTCTCTTCTTCCTATTATCAATAGAAAATACAGATTTTAATTTTAACTTTGAAGATATGGACGGACACAAACTTTAGCTTCTAGGAACCATCTCGGCCAGAAAATGCTATTAAATACTAGTAACTTTGAAGATACTATTGAATGCAAAACAAAAGACAGACAAAATGCTGAGAATCCGAATTTTCAACCAAGTTATATAATTAAACTGCTACAATACTTGATGGGAATGTTTGATCACAGGAAACCACAGAAGCATCCCAAATAATCAACAATTAAAGGATCTGATCAATTGTGACCTTTTGAATCTCCTCAATAAAATTCTTCTGCTGCAGTTCATTCAGGGCCTTACTCTCCTCCAATTGCTTGGTAATCTTCCCATGCTCTTCCTTTAAACATTCCATGTTATGATTCGAATCAACAACCATGTCCTTCATCTGTGGTAAATCTTTTTTTTGGTTTTTTTTGGGGGGAGAACAAAAAAGAAGCATAACTGCATAAGCTTAAAAGAAGAAAACATGGTAAACATATACAAATAAATTCCAAATATATTTTGAAAGCAACTCTCAGTTCAAAATGTTTAAGCCTGTGTATGGACAACCGTTATGGAAAATTTGAATAATTCTTCCTTCTAGGGATGGGAGGCTCCTTAAGCTAAAGAAAACTAAGAACTACGAGAACTACACTAGTTGGCTAAATATTTTCTTCTTTAATTCATTCACTCTAAAAGGGTTGCATATATAATAACATAACAGACTGTTGAACCTTCTACCCTACCCCTATGAGTCTATGACATCTCAAACATACCCTAAAACCTTTTCAAACAATGACATTTGACACTCACACACACATTTTTCAATATTCCTTCTTCCTAACAACAAATTTAGGAGAAAATGAGAAATAAATGTGTCACATAAGAGATATTGAGGGCAGTTTCAAACTAAAAATCAAGTATAATCCATGTAGAATTTGCAAATAGAAGTGCCAGTGCCCAGTAGATTGAAGAATATTTTTGACTTTCCAGCAAGTTTTCCAAAACAAAGGATGATGATCCATCACAAACACATTTCACCTATACCAGAATATAGAATACCATTGCAACATCCCTCACGGGGCTCATCTTTGTCGTTCTTCAACTTCTCAACCATGCTCAAAGCTTCATTGTACTTGCATTCCATTTCAAGCAGACATCTTTCTTTGTAATTAATTTTCTCTGTAAGCCTCATGATGAGTTTTTGCAAACAATCAAGTGTGTCACTATGTTTACACTCCATCTCGAATAGCTTGTGATCCCTCTTGTCAATTTCATTCTGAAGGCTCACTATTATCTTTCTCAGCTTCATCAGAGTCTCTTCACAACTTTCACTCTTCATCATTTGCAAACAATTCAGAGTGCCTACATTTGTGGGAGAAAAAAAAAATCAGTTACTTCTTTCTGGATCAACTAGGATTAGGAGTTACAGACTTAGAGCAGAGAAACAAGATGGCCAATACAACTGAAAGTTGCGAACTTTCACCAACATGATGCAGAAAAAATTTGGGGTTTCTATATGAAAAGAATGAATAGTAGTACTACCGCAACACTTACGAGTAAGAAACAATAAACAGAGTCAAGCGGTGAAAGAGTAAAGAAGGAATGTAGACATCATCAACAAAGTAAGAAGAAGATGAAGAAGAAGAATGGGGTTGAGGAGATACAAAACCTGAAAATGGAAAACTGAAACTTGGTTGTGTTGGAAGTGTCACAACTCACAAACTTAGAAGGAATTTTGTTTTAGAGCAGAAAAATGCACCGGCATGGCTTTCACATGCAAACTTAAAAATATAATCCTTTATTCATTTTTTTAAGTACTTAATTTTGGCATGGTATTATTGTAAAAATGTAAATTATTAGGTAATTAAATTCATATATCATTTTTAAATAATTTTAATTATCCAATGATATATCATTAAATAGTAATGCCCAAAAATATATTAACAAAACTATCTATTCCTTTTTTTATTTTAATATGTATATAAAAGGCTTTATATCATATATAAATACACATAACACAAAAATACATAATACCTATTTGGTAATCGATTTTTTTTATGAATATATAATATCTTTTTAAATAATTTAATAAGAAAGTTGATATAAATTATACAAAAAAAGCCTACACTAGATATTGAAATATTATAGCTTAAATCTGTACTTAGACAAGAATCTTTATTTAAGTAGTATAGACACTCTTTTTTAAGATCAGCTAGCAAATAAATTTTCGCTCAATTGTATGAGGGTCCTTTGAAATTATGTCCAATTGCAGCAAGACCATCTAAGACAGATTGAAAGTAAGGTGATTTTATTACATTGAAAGTAATATGCGCATTAACGATCCATTTAGTATGCTCCAACTTAGTCTTGTGCATAATTTTTTTATTGGCCAAAATACTTTTTAAAGTCAATTGAGATTTTGGAATAGTCTTTCCCTTTAAATAACTTCTAATTTGTATAGCAAGAATAACTCTTCTCTTTCTTGTACTTGTATTTTCACGCCATAAGACTACTTCTCAATTTTTTTTCCATCTTACTTTTTTATTTTCCACCAAAACCCTTTTGAATTGAAATTTAACCTCTTCAATGACTTTGTTATATACTTTAATTTATCTAAAAAATTTTGTAAGGTGATATTTCATTCTATATATATTCCTCCATTATAAGTATTCAAACAAAAAATATATATATATATATTGTGCCTTATGATTTTTGTCATACTTCATAGTGAAATATTCTCAAGTTGGATCAGTTTTTCTTCGAGAGAAATCCGTTTGAGATTCTTGGATAGCATTATCTTATGACGGTTGATTACTTTGTAGTTGTTCCATCTAAATTATATATAATATACAAATTACAAATTACATACAGTAAAATAATTCCTCAGCCATTAAAACCTATAATCCAAAATTAAACTTAGAGAAAGTATAGGGAGTCAATGACCTAAGCGTACAATGTGTACAATGAAAGTTTAGAAAGTATTAGAGATATGATTATTAGTGTTACATTATTCTATCAAGTTATGCTTTTGGGATGAGTGGTTTCAGAACATGGTATTAGAGTTCCAAATCCGAAAGGTTAAGAGTTTGAACTTTGGTGAACCCAAAATTAACTTTTTATAACATGAGATGTTTATTATCCCTGGTATTCGGATGGTTCTGGATAGTATAGGTGATGTTCATTTTATTCATAAACCAAAGATTTAGGCCATTGTACATATTGTACGTTTAGACCATTGGCTCCCTAGCACTACTCTTAAACTTATCATTGTTTTTGAAAATTATATCAAAATTTTATTCAATATTACAGCAATTCAGCAATTCATATAATTAACTGAAAAACTAATTGTTTTTAAAATTATATCAAAATTAAACTTATCACAGTTTTGAAAATTATATCAAAATGAACTGAGAAACTGAAATAATTTATATAATTAACAAAATAAAAAAATTAATTGAAAAACTGAAGAATTTACTGTGGCATAGAGAATGGAGAAGGCCTAGAGTCCACAACGATAGAGTGGGATGCTCGGTAAGACAGAGGCGACCGACGACAGAAGTTTCAAACCGACCAGCAAACGACGATGACGACAAAAGTTTCAAACCCACCTTCTGACGATGACAGAAGCTTCGAGTGATGAGGGTGGCAACCGCTGGTGGTCACTGCCAGCATCGATAGTGGTAGGGATGGTGGAGGCATTTCTTCTGCTCGTTGTTGAAAAATAGGAAATTAGGATTGGAAGGGAGAGGGACTGGCGTTCGTGACTTCATTAAGGCTGCGTTTTTTTATTATCTTTCAAATACATGGACACAAACCAAGTTGGGTTGGTCTAGTGGTTAGCTCACTAGTCCGCTTAAACAAGTGTTGGGGGTTCGAATCCCGCCTTGTGCATGCAGCAACCCATTAGCCAGCGGCAAACCCTTAAATGGAGCTCAGTACCGCGGCGGATTAGTCCTTGGCCTGTCGGGCTGGGGGATACCGTGGGAAACCAAAAAAAAAAAATTACATGGACACAGAGACATATACATAAAGATACACAAATTTTTTATTGTGTTTGGTGATATTGGACAAGACATACCATTATAAACTAAATATCAATTTTACCCATATATTATCACCAATGGAATAAAGATAAGAGTAAATTATTAAGGATAAAAGAGTAAATATTTGTGTCTTATTCAATGCGACTCACTGTCTCATCTTTTTTGAAAGACACTAAATACATGTATTTTATGTATGTTTGTGTGTTAGCGTGTCTTTCAAAAATCCATGTCTTAGCAAACAAATGATAAATGTGTACCACTATATCTATGTATTAGTGTCTGTGTCTATCAAACAAACGCAGCAAGGGATTGGATTAGTGATTTTTCTTCTTTTTCTGGGCGTCAAAACGACAGCGAATTATAAAATTGGAACTTTCAAAAATCTAGCTGGTTTGGCCAGTTTTTAAACCTATTTTTGTAGGACAATTCTAAAATTCAACGAAACTAACTAAATAATCAGTTCACAGTTAATTCGATTGAACCGTCTGATCTGCTCTAATTTTTAGAACCTTACTTATAAGTGATTCATCGTCTCTTATATTTACAGGGCATTTTTAATCAATCACTTGGATAGCTTTTAAATATGGCTTATGTTATTTATTGCCAGAAAGAAAATGGATTGCACGGATTATTTTGTGTGTCTATTTGATTCTCTTTACATTAACCTTTATAATACCATTGTTTGAGTGCACGACTCGTAATGCAAATCTTCAATCTGTGTGTGTGGTTTTTTTGTTCCTAACGAGAAAGAATAAGTGAAGGGCAATTGAGTTTGACTGTTAATTTGTAAAAATGCATATATAATTCACGATTTTACTAAGAAACGACCTTTTTTAAATCTATAATTAACTAACAAAATAGAAAATGAATAAGGATTGAAAGTTTGGTCGTTAATATAGAGAATAAATTGTAGCCAAAAAATAGTGCCTAATCTTTTTTCACTTATTTAGCACACCAAAAATGGTTATAATTTTGCATATCAATCAATGCATTATATTGCAGTGACCATTCTTTTTTTGGAGTAGTGAAATGAATTACTAACAACCTCAGGAAATACGTTAAATAACCTCTGTTAGAACATCATATCGTATTAACCGATCATCCCAAAGACCCGAACCAGATAAAGTTAATCTTATGACTACTTTAAATAGAAGAATAATTTGAAATATTACTCAATAATCTTAGGAAACAAATACTAAAAAAATATACTTAATTTTGCAATCTAAAAAATAATTAGCAAGAGACTAATTAGTTTCACCATCTGAAAATTGTAATACTTGTCGTTGAGCAAAGTTTCTTTTGGGTCATAATCGCTGAACATAGTTGGAGCATGACCATTGACCAAGAAGACAAGAAGCATGGGAAAGGCAATGATTACCAAAATGGCAACAAGACAAATAAAGGGACTAACGGGAGAAAAAGGAATATTACATCTATGTCATTCACATGGCAGAGACAGCCCAAAAGGCTGCCGCAACGAGTGCAGTTTCATTCTCGTGATTCGGCAAGATATGCCCAATGAAGCATAAAGTGTCAAACGAAATAAATTGTTTACAAATTTCATAATTTACTTAGAACCATAAACAACCAAGTGGTGTGGCAGCCCTCCTCAGTCCTCCCAGTGTTGATGCATGCAACCTCTCTTAGAATGCAATATGTTAAGTCCTGTAACCAAAGCCAACCTTTCAGCAATATAATCCAAATTAACTTTATGAATTCTATAATCAACTAATAATTTCTTGAGAAAATATGAAACCTGGTTGGTTAGTCACCAGGAATATCTAACCAACACATCGACCAGCCTTTAAATATCTTGCTTTCTTGGTTGTAGCTATACTACTCGAGAGGGGGGAAAGAAAAAAATAGCAACCTAAATAGATTGCATACCAATATTCACTTCATCCTCATCCTCCTCGCTTTCGTTTTTGTGATCTCCAGTTTTGTATCAGAAATTCTACTCCTTCTTCTAAAGTTGCTCTCCTTCCCTTTGCATAGTTCCATATTTCTGAGATTATGTAACGCCCACTAGGATTATATGCATTTATCTCAGTCAAAGCTGCCACCACTGCATTGTATGCTCCTTCACCCATCTCATTTTTCAGTCCATTCAGCTTTTCATCATCTTCTTTTATAATTTCCTGAAATGAAACGAAGGCACACCTTTTCAATCTAGACTAAAAGAGTCTAAGAGCATAAAATCCTGCGGAAAAATGTTTAACAATGTTTAACAAGGACACACCGTTTCTTTCCCATCAATTGTGATAACTTTGAATGGATGCCAATCTGGGTCCTTCAAATACTCTTCCCACAACGAACAGAGTTCTGAAGCCCTCTCTTCAGCCTCTTCCTCATTGTATCTTCTCGCAAAAAATTCAAGGAATGGTTTACCGTCAAGTTGTCCCATTCTCTTTACACGAATATTGCCCTGAGCTGGTAGCTCTTTAAGGCCCTGCAAGACAGATTATAAATTAATTCGGATTTAATACTGAAGAATGCACCTAAGACAAACTTTTTTAAAAGATAATGGTGAATGTTCGTTAACATAATTTCAATGATGAAATAGTGCAACACGTGAACTACAAATATTCACAATAGTTAGGTCTCTTAAGCACAGGTCAGTTAGGTGAAATACTCAAATAGTGATCAAGAAATCTTTAACCCGAGCCTTACTACTCTGAACAAACAAAACAGGAACCACTGGGGAGGAATTCACATGTATATTTTCTAAGCACTTTTCATTTCTAGCATTGTGGGAGGGGAAGACAGGTTTTAATCAATCAATGAATTTCAATTTCAGAGCACATAACACTGTGAACAGGCAAGCATAATTAATTAATTATCATTAAAAGCACAATTGGCTAGTAAATGAAATATGAAAGAGCGGTAAAACACAAATTTAAATAATCACTACCTAGAAAGGGAAGATATATCTGAAAAAATATACTTACCTCCACCAATTCTTTTCGAGCTTCTTGCAACTCCTCATTACTCTTACGCTCTTTAACGATTAGTGTTTGGTTCAATGCATCTATGTCTTGAAGTGATTGTTCCTTTTCTCTTAAATCCATATGTAAATCATCTACTTTCTTCAAAACTTCTGCATCATCATCATCTTCCATGTGCTTCAACACACTTAATGATCCTCTAAGTTGCTGAATCTCCAATTCAAGCTTTTGTTTCATATCCAATTGTCTTTCAAGCTGAATGATTTTAGCATGGAGTTCTTCTTTTTGCTTCTGAAAGATAGATGTACAAATAGCATTAATACTCGTTGTGGGAAGAGATTAAGTTTTGAAAGCAGGTAACACAACCTTTTGGTCTTCAGCCAATTTCAACACTTTTTCATCAGCTTTCTGTTGTTCTATAGCAGCCATCTGAAGAGAGCTATTTCTCAATGTATTCTGAAAAGACAAAGCATGGCACCAAGTTATAAAATTATAAAAATGAAAATAGAAACCAAAACTTCTACGCCCTTCTTATGCAGACTATTACATTAAAGGATGTCAATAACAGCAGGAGCAAATTAGGTCCAAATTTTGGTTTCCAGAATCCTTATGTGAGGTCTTCGATGGGAGTAAAAGAAAAATTTAAAAAGACAAAATCTGGTGTTGCATAAAAAATTTTTTAGGCACACAACTTTATGTTTGTGACTCTTATCCCCTCTCTATTCTGCAATTTTCAAGTGAATAACATTAACATAAGATCACTGGAAGGAGTTCATAATCTTAATCACTTTCCAGAAATTACCATTCTACAATAATGTCATCCTTGGTTGCTAACCCCTTACTCAAAGGCCCAAAACATTAGAAGTTTGGAATATCAATCATCTGGATAATTGCCATAAATCATTTCTCTTAAAAGTTCAACAAACTATTACATAGATGTGCATAAATTGTTTTACATCTGACACCAACACACACAAAAGCCCATCAAGCTTCGAGTGAGAATAATGCATATGTGCACCTTGTATTGAATTCTTAATTCTTTCCTCTTTTTTAAGTATGAGGAAAGCAAAATTAATAGAAGTTCCAGTACTGTAACATAATTCAATCCAATAATAATAATAATAATAATAATAATAATAAAGAACTGTACCATAAACATAAATCATCTCTCCAAGACACAAAGTTGTTAACGGCACGCAAATGAATTTTGTTTATCACAAATGAAAAGTCCAGGCATGTGAATGGCTCTATAACTAACAACATTACAATCCTAAATTGAACATAAACAATATTTTATTCTATTATTCTTAATTTCAATCACACCATGCTAGAGAAGATGCAGCAAAAATAAAGAAAACACTATACATACCTCCTCAATCTCTTCTGCCAACTTCTTTCTTTCACTTTCATTATGCGCCTCACGCTTTTCCAGTTCGACTTTTCGCAACTCCAGCTCACTTTTCTGAGATTCTAGTTGCCACTTAAGCTTTTCATGATCACTAAAGATCCTCTGAAAGTGATCCCTTGCACTTGATTGTATCTTCTTTATCTCTGAATACAAAATTAGAATCTTGAGATAAACCTTGTTACAAACATACCAACATATTAAAGTAACAATGTTAGCTCCTATGGTACAACCACCACAACAATGCAAGTAGTAGGTGGCAACTGAATTGAAAAAAAAAAAAAAAAAAAAAAAAAAAAAAAAAAAACTCAAATTTTGATTTAATTGTCATCCAGAGACTGCTACGCTGCCAGTTATTTTGTAATCAAAGTACCAGTTACAACACATAGTTGGCCTTGTACAACAAAACAAATAAATGAGAAAATGAAAACCACAAGAAGTCAAGCTAAAGTAGAGACAAGTAACTTTGGCCCAATATAACCGCATACCTTCATTATAAGCTTGAATGAGCTTATCTTTTTCCTCCATTGCCATGTCCATTTTGAGCGTTGTCTCATGGCATCTTACTTCTATCTCTTGTAAGTGTTTGTTCTTGACCTGAATAATGTTAGTCAAATTGGACACAAGTTTATCCTGCCTTCGAGCTTCTTCCTCCATCAGTTCAGATATGGTTTTGACATCCCCCATCTTTCGCAGATTTTCCCCAATGATATTGTTGGCGTTATAGTCATCTGCTCGGGCTACCCATGCATAAAGACCAGACTTCTGCTCAGACTTAGCAAACCAATCTTTTTTCCCATGATGATCTGTTTCATATGCCCTTTCAAATGCCAATGCATTATCAAACCCTGGCCAGTTTTTATTGAACTCCACAAGAGCAGTTCCAGAGTGACCCCGGAAATTCCATAGAGGATTGACTCTAAACGGATTAAAACCCCTGCTTTTGTACTCATCCCTCAGCTTGGAACCACTTGCACCAACACAGCGTCCATCTTCTGCCCGTCTAGTAGGAATATTAACTACAATTCCAATCCAAGGCCACACAAACTGCTCATCAGAATTAACGTCATGTTTGCCTTCGTCCACAGGTTTTGATGGAACATCCACGGCCATAGCATCCTTCTCCAAATATTTCACCAAAGCCAAATGATTAGCCTTCTCTCTTGCCTTTCTCTTTTGTGAGCTACTCTGACCCACCCCAGAAGCATGTTGAAGGAGTTCCTTGTACAAATAATCCCGTTTCCTCTTTTTAGGGCAGAACGGGCAAGTGTAAGTCTCATCCGAGGTTTTCACATCATGGGTTCCATTTTGCAGTTCTTCATAAAATTTATCTTCGTATTCAGTGATTTCAGAGTCACTTATATCAGTATCCTCATCAGAGCTCTGAGCCATAACAATTTCTCCCAGGAAAAATTATTACAATACCTGAAAGGCAAAAACTTGATATTAACATCGCCATTTTCTTGCTGAAATACAGATTAATCCCATTCATTTTCTAAACATTTTGATCCTAAGAGAAACATTCAAAACAAATATCCCAATCACTTCGCTCAAAAGGATCCCATATCATGCTATGTTAAGCTGTCTGTTAAAAGTTAGTTGAACATGTTAGTTAACCAATTGGCCAATCAAAATCTAAACGCATCGGAGGTCAGTGCTAGGAATGCATTTTCACAAACATTTGGTGTAATACCCTCCATTTACCCAAAACAAAAGATCAAGCATGAACATGCACAACACGTACCCAATTATTCAAATATGCATGAAGAAAACATAATGCAAAATTGCAAAGCACATGCATGACAAGAACCGGAGCGTGGGAGGGATAATCCAAAGCGAGGAGAATTGAGAAATTGAGAGAAATATGAGCTGAATTGACCTGAAGAAGAAAATGGAAGGTGCTCCCTGAAGGTGAACTCTGATGAAGGGAAAGTGTGAGGCTAAGGATCTACATGAGAAGAAGAAACGGTGAAGAATCGGAGGTGAAATTGGGGGTTGTTTGACGCTCCCAACAATCTTCACGGGCTCTACTCGTAGCACAGTGGCCACTGCCCACTGTCACTCATCTCTAGGGTTTGGAAATCGGACAACACACGCGCGGAGTCAGCGCGTGAATTAGAGATGAACGATTTGGCACAAAATGTGCAGTGTGGCTCGGCTAATTGGACTTGCTGTACTCTGCACCCAATTGCACTCAAAAACAAAACCATTAACCAAGTCCATTCTTAAAACAATTTTATAGTAGGGTTTAATTAATGGAGATCACTTTAATAAAGATATTACAAATATTTTTTTTAAAGATATTTATATGTGTCATATTATTATTGAATATTTTTATTAAATTGATTAATAATTTATTTTTTAATAAATCAGAATAAAATCGGTTTATTATAACAACAATAATAAACCTAATTGTCTGTATTATAATTATTAGATCTGATTTGATCTGATCGAATTATACAATCTAAATCGAATATCTTTTAATTTTTTGATAAAAAAATAAATATATCTTTGACTTTTTATTTTGTAGACATTTGAGTCTCTAAAAATTTAAAAATACAATTAGATCCCTAAAAAATAGGTTTATTGTTATTGTTATAAAAAAAATCGATTTTATTCTAATTTGTTAAGAAATTCAAAAATAATTGATTCATTAATACGTCCAATAATAATGAGGCACGTAAGCATCTTTACAAAAAAAATATTTTACGTGTCTTTATGAAAACATCCCCTTAATTACTAGGCGTACGATAAGTTTATTATTAGTAAAAAATATTAAAAATATAATTGTTAAATTCTAAAAACTAAGGTAATAAAAAAAGAGCAATACATTATTAAATTTATATTTAAATAAATATCATAATTCAATATACTTTAGATATTTAAAGTTATACATATGTTATTATATTTTATTTTATTTTAAATCATTTTGAATCTCGGGCCAATTATATATCTAAGTTTTTTTAGTAATTAAGCCTAATCAAATGGACCTAAACTCAATAAAAATCGCTTTTATTATACCAGTGTGTAAATACGCACTTCACTAACGCAAACTCTTTGTCCTTCTTTTTCTTTACGTTATTCTTTATTCTTCTTCATATTTCTCCATCATTATCTTGGCATTTCTTCTTTTGTTGCATTCCTCCTTCTTTTTCTTTGCATTTCTCCTCCTTCTTCGCGTGTTTTTTCTCAATCGTCATTCTTTTATCACTGTTGTTGTTACTGCATTTTTTTCTCATTTTATTTGAGGTTCATTTGGATTTAGAAATGAATTCGATGTATTTTTATTGATGATTGAATCTTTTTTACCGCTTTTTTAAAATTGAACTAATTTCGGTTTATTTGTGTGTTAATTAAGGTTCACCTGATGCTGCTGATAAGTATTGACCAAGTTTTTTCTTCCTTAAGTAATTTCGGTTTATTTCTTAATTAATTAAGGTTCATTTGGATCTAGAAATGAATTGGATGTGTTTTTGTTGATGATTGAGTTTTTTTTTTTACTATTTGTTCAAAACTGAACTAATTTTGGTTCATTTGTGAATTAATTGAGATTCACTTGATACTACTGTTAAGTATTGACCAAGTTTTTTATTCCTTAAGATTTCGGTTCATTTTTTAGTTTATTTGAGGTTCATTTGAATTCAAAATTGAATTCAATGTGTTTTTGTTGATGATTAAGTCTTTCTGACTACTTGTTCAAAATTGAACTAATTGAATGGAATGGAATGGAATCTAATGAAATTGAATAAAGTGATAATGAATAATTTTATTCTTCTTTGCTAAAAAATTTGGTCAATACTTATCAGGAGCATCAAGTGAATCTCAATTACAAATGAACCAAAATTAGTTCATATTTGAACAAACAATTAAAAAGACTCAATCATTAACAAAAACACGTCGAATTCATCTTTGAATCCAAATAAACTTCAATTAAACTAAGAAATTATTTAAAGAATAAAAAATTTGGTCAATTCTTATCAGTAGCATCAAGTGAACCTTAATTAACATACAAATAAACCGAAATAAATTAAGAAATGAATCGAAATTATTTAATGACGGTGTCAAAGAAAATTAGTACTAATAAAGATGTTAGCAAAATATTGGTATCATTGATGACAACAATAACAAAAAAGGAAAAAAAAGACGCAACACTGGGGGACGAGAAGAAGAAGAAAAAAAAGAAGAAGAACTTGTGTGCGTGAATTTAGAAGAAAAAGAATATGAATGAGGAGGAGAAAAAGAAGGGAAGAAGAATTTGCTAGTGCGAATTTGAAAGAAGAAGAAAGAGAAGAAGGAAGAGAATAAGAAAGAAACAAGGACACGGATTTCATGTGCCGTGTGTGTTTCGCTTATCAGTGTGCCTACTATTTAACTTTAGCTTATTGGTGCGCCTAATAAAGAGAGCCGTTGAATTTTTTTTAGTTTTTTAATTTAACGGTAGAGATCATCTTATTATTTGTCCTTTTTAATTGATTAATGAATATTTTTTGTAGATTTTATATTATAGGAGTTACTTTAAAAAATTAATTTTTTACTAATTATTGTTATAGATCTAATATCTATTTGGATTAATAATTTAATATAGCAAAAATTTATGAATTTGTAAGTTTAAATTAATTAGAGTTAATTATTCTATTTGAAATTAAACTAAAAAATCCGATAAAGTCTAAATTATAAATTCTAAATAATTAATAAAATATTAATTTTTTATAACATCTTAATTAATAAAAATATTATTTTTTACAACATCTTACTGTGATTAATACTCTAAACAATTAATAAGTTTTCATAACATATTACTATAATTAATAAAAGTAATCTAACATAATTATTAATTTTTCATTAATAAAATTACTCAAAACAATAATTAATTTCTTAAATCATGTTACTATAACTTATAAAATTATTCTTTAAAGTATTATTTATATTAAGTTATTATAAAAAATTAGTATTTTTTAGATTAATTTTATTAAATTTTTTGGTAACAAAATTAAAACAAACAAACAAAAAAAAACATTAATATACAATAATAGGATGATTTCTACTGTTAGATTAAAAAACAAAAAAAAAATTCAACGACTCTCCTTATTAGACGCACCAATCAGCCAAAATTAAATAATAGGCACATTGATTAGTCAAATACACACGGTGCTTGAAATCCGTGTCCAAGAAACAAAGAAAGAATAAGAAGTGCGTAATTTAAAAAATTGTTATAACAACTTGGTTAAATTTATTAAATATTTTACTTGAATGTAAAATTTTATTGTATGAATTTAATCGGGTAATTAGATTAGTTCAGATTTTTCGATCCTATAATCAATATTCAATTTAATTAAGGTCAGAATTTAATCAAGTCTAACCATATTATATATCATTATCCGATAAATATAAAATCGATGTAATCAAATTGGTTTTTATTGAGCAACTGGAGCCTTGTGAAGACCTCAGTTGAAGATTGGGTGAAAAAGGTGTTTGTGGATCATGCAGAAATAAAGAAGGTTAATAATACCTATATTTCTCTGATTCTGAAAAGGGAGGTTCCTGAGAATTTTAGCCACTTTCGACCTATTGGATTGTGTAACGTCTCTTATAAGATAGTTACTAAAATTATATCCAACAAGTTGAAAGAAGTCATGTCCAAACTCATAAGTCCTGCTCAGTGCAGTTTTGTCCCCGAAAGGCAAAGTGCTGATAATATTTTGGTGGCACAGGAGGCTATACACTCTATGAGATATAAGAAAGGGACTTCTGGTTATATGGCAATCAAGATAGATCTTGAAAAAGTTTATGACAGGTTGAATTGGAGATTTATCCAGGATACTCTTCAGGAGGCAGGTTTGCCGCAGAATTTGACCGATTTGATAGTGAGTTGCTATTCGTCTGCAAACATGAATGTATTGTGGAATGGGACTCATTCGAATCCTTTCGTTCCTTCTAGGGGTATCCGACAAGATGACCCCATGTCACCCTACTTATTTGTGTTGTCTATCACAAATTATCACAATGGCAGTTAAGCATAATATATGGGAGCCAATCACTCTGAATAGGGGAGGTCCGAAGCTGTTACATTTATGTTTTGCTGATGATATCGTTCTATTTGGGAAAGCATCAATGGAACAGGTGGAGTTAACTCGCAGTATTCTTGAGCTGTTTTGTCGGTGTTCTGGTCAAAAAGTTAGTTATGATAAGTCTTGCGTCTACTTCTCTGAGAATGTGAATTTCAGTCGTAAGGGGGCACTGAGTGAAGCCTTAGGTATGCGACTAATTTCAAACTTGGGCAAATACTTGGGTGTTCCTCTCCTCCATGGCCGTACTAAAACTGAGGACTTTCAGTTTATTATTGATAGGATGATGAGTCGGTTGAGTACGTGGAAGGCTCGTAATCTCTCTGGCAGGCAGAGTTACCTTGACCCAATCGACTCTAGCTTCAATTACAACCTATATTATGCAAATCATGAGAATTCCCTTGAGGGTTTGTGATAAGATTGACAGTATATGCAGGAGCTTCGTTTGGGGAGGTAATAACTCTGGTAAGAAAATCCACTTACTTAGCTGGAAAAAGCTATGCTCTCTGAAGAAATTTGGAGGCTTGGGGTTTAGATCCGCCAGAATGATGAACGATGCGAATCTAATAAAACTGGCCTGGAAGTTAATTCATAATAGGGATTCTCTCTGGGTACAGGTCCTCTGCAGTAAATATAGGTGTGGTGATAATACCATCCCTTTGATGAAGCCTCTTCAACTTATGTCTAACGCTTGGAAAGGTATCTCTCACATTTGGAAACAATTTGAGAGAAATATCTGGAGGATTGGTTCAGGTCAGACCGTGGATTTTTGGAAGCATCATTGGATCCCAGGTGTTCATTGCTTGATGGACTTTTCCCAAACAGAGGTAACATCGAACATGAGAGATGAAAAAGTCTGTGACTATGTGGTGAATAATAATTGGAATTATGACCGTATCGGTTACAATTTGGGGGATGATTGACTCTCCATCTTTGCCTCTATTAAGCCACTAGAAGTGGAGTTAGGTGAGGATTCGATTGCTTGGATGCTAACACCGAATGGGGTGTTCTCCATAAAATCAGCTTGTTCTGCCCTTGCCTCCCCTGCTAGTTCTGAGAATGCGAGCCTTTTTACTCGGATATGGAAGTTGGAAGCCCCTCAAAGGCTTTCACAGTTTCTGCTGGTTGGTAGCCAATAATGTACTTCTTACGAATGAGGAGCGTGTTCAGAGAAATATAGCTCAGTCTGCTTTGTGCGGTGTTTGTGGCAGCAACTCAGAATCTTTGCTCCATGTCTTGCGGGACTGTCCAGTCGCATATAGAACATGGAAGAGCATTGATGACAGGTTGGATGCGGAGAATTTCTTCACCAGACCTCTTATCCCTTGGTTGATGGAGAACTTATCTTTCCAATCTCCTTTCAAAGGGGTTCCGTGGCCCCTCCTCTTTACTAGTACCTTAAACTTCCTGTGGTTTTGAAGGAACACTTTTGTCTTTGACAATGATAGAGTCCCAAATGAAAGCAAGATTCATGAAATAGCCTGGTATATGGCACAGGACTATCACAGGGCGCATTCTGAGTCTATGCGATCTAGGAGAAGAGTGGGGACTTTTGCAGAGAAGCTCATTAAGTGGCAGCCACCTCCTCCTCCTTTTATCAAGCTGAATTCGGATGGCTCAATTAGTAAGAATGGCAGAGCAGCTTTTGATGGTATCCTTAGAGACAGCAATGGTCAGTTCTTAGCTTGCTATAGTGCGAATTTGGGTGCATGCACTGTGACTGCAGCTGAGCTTTGGGGCATACTCTTCGACCTTGAACTAATCATTAACTTAGGACATTCCCATGTTGAAATTGAGGTTGATTCAGCGGTAGCAGTGCAGCTATGTTCTCAGGATTTGGGTAACCTACATGCGGTAGGAACTTTTGTATCAACAATAAAGATCAGGTGCAACAGACTCAGCAGCTGGACTCTTCACCATGAATTCAGAGAAGCAAACTCTTGTGCCGATAAATTGGTATCTTTTGGTCATAGTTTAAGCTATGGTTGTCATTTCTTTTTTTCATTGCCACCTTGTATTTCTTTACATTTTTTTACTGATGCTGTAAGAACGGTTCACTCCAGAATAGTTTCTGGTTAGTTTTCTCCTTTTTGGACGTTTAGCCCGTTGTTAATAAAAAAAATTGGTTTTTATTGAATAATATGATTACCCACATATGTAAACATCCCGAATCTTCCTAGTAATTATTTATCATTATCATAGAGAGAAAATGTGAATGAAATAAAGGTTGGAATTGTTAATAAATAAACTCAACAATGCTATATTGGAAGCAGCTGAATTTTGCTCAGTAACCATTTAATTAGGGTGCTAGCTATGTAGGCCTGAATCAGTAACCATTAAGAGCTTACACATGCTATGATATTCACATAGTTACCAAAAGATTGAGGTTTGTTTCTTAGAAATTTTTTAGGTCTTTCTCACATTTAGCAATGTCCTAAAAAACCTCAAAAATTAGCCTCAATTTTGTGCATCTTGCCGAAATACGAGGCATTGGGTGTAAAGTCGTTTATTTATTTTTTATAATCAATATAACATTTATATTAAATTTAGATGGGGTTAATTAAAAGAGAGAAAGTAATTTAAAGAGTATTTAACATTTTTAATAGCAAAATAATGTATTTTGGAATTTTTTATAGGAAAGAAATTTCAAATTTTAAGAATTTTTAATGAGAAATTTTGTCTAATTAAAAAATTAATTAATTCCAAAAAAGGATAAATTTTAATTTCCTTTTTTTCTCTCTACCTCACTTCCAAATGCATTTCATCATTTATATGTATTAATTAATATTTTAAACTAATAAATAATAAAATCAATACATATTTACGAATAAAGGCAATTTAATTATCTTTTCTAAACAAAGAATTTTAAAAATAAAAATAATATAATTCTCTCAATCAAACAAAAAAAAATTTTGAAATTGAAGAAAATTTAACTATAATATTTAGATTTTGTTATATCTGAAATACACTAAAATTTAAAAATATTTCATCTAAACACATTCAAATTAAACTCAGCCCCTTAAAGGTCTTAGCTCAATAACACCGGTTCTCTTTTTGATAATTGAAGTTGATCAATTCAAATGATAGTTACTTGTGCCCATCTTTCTATCAAATAATTTTATTAATTTATTTTTCCAAAATACCTTTCATCATGTATATATCTAAAACAATATTTTTCAATCATTTATTTAAATCCAAAATCTCTTAATTAACGAATAAATATTTGTCAATTTAACTAAATTTCACAAATGTTATTATCGTACGCATTTGATAAATAAAAAGATTGATTAATAGTGACGTTTAATAATAATAATTGTACATGTCTCCTTCATTTGACATCTTAACTTGGAGGTTTATCGGACATAAACAAACAAAAGGGAGAAAACCAAAAAAGGTGGGCTTAAATTGGTTGAATAGTCAAATTTATAAATTTCATTTAGACACGGATTAGTTGAATTCTAATAAATTTGAAGACTAATTCTTATTTGCTTCACAATGCAACAGAATATTTAATTAATGTTTCTTTGGTGATGTTCATCATTTGCCTCATCCTGTTAGCATAAATAAGTCATTTTACCAGTGTGGGTTGAAGTTGAATTTAAATTTGTGAAAATCAAATACCTATAACCATATACATAAAATCACTATCCAAAGCTATATTAGTTTAACGTAATGATTTAACACTTGGGTTAACAATGATATTTTTTTTATTATGAACAGGGTGTTAATCTTAAACGTGACACCATTTAATTTAGAATACAGAAATTAGAGTGAAATATAAAAATCTAATCTTTCGATTTCCAGACTTTTTTTATTTTTATTTTAAGAAAAATTAAAATATTTGAAATACAGAAATCGAATTCAATAATTTATGTACCTTTCACAGTTTTAAAAAATATTCCAAATTACAATGTTAAAGTACATCACTCATCTTTTCTCCAATAAAAAAAATAAATGTTTAAGAGTTTCAGTCATAGAAGTTCAAATAATTATTAAGGTCTATGTTCTGTGCTTTAGATGTTGCTTCTAATCTTGTCAAACAAAATTTTGGAATGAAGCTGATTTGGAAAGAAATGTTGGAATGTAAGAAATAATTCATTTTTCTCTATAACTGATAACAAGGAAACAAAATCTGTACAGCAACAATGAAAACCGATGTTTCTCTTCTAAGTGTGAAGAGGAGAAGCTGATGGTGTCTGATTATTAGAACTACCTTCTCCATTTAAAGATTCATTGTTACTTCTTCTATGTTGTTTTGAACTGATTCTGCTAGATCTTGCACTATTACCATTCGTTTTAACTGTTTGATCTGGAGATTTTTCCACTCCACTTGTTGTTGTGTCTTCAGAATATTTGATTGCAAGAACTGCTACTTTCATGGCTTCGCGCAATGGATATTGACTGTCTAAACGGGAATCCATGACTTGTGAGATTTTTCTTTTGCTGACGAGTAATGGCTTAGCCCAATCAACCAAATTATGCTCCCCTGTTGGTCTGTTCTTATCTAATGCGCGTTTCCCTGCTATGATTTCCAGCAGTACAACGCCAAAACTGTATACATCACTCTTCTTCGTTAAATGACCTTGAGAGAAGAATACAATGAAAAATTGGTCACAACATTTGGTAACACATTATCTTATTTAACTTTGAAAACAAATATAAGATTGAAGTACCTGTGGCTATGTATTCAGGAGCAGCATAGCCAAATGTTCCCATTATCCTGGTAGAGACATGGCTCTTGTCACCTACTGGTCCATCCTTTGCCAATCCAAAATCAGACAGTTTTGCATGATAGCTCTGTCATTTAATTCACACAAACGAATTATTTCAGAAATTTAGTATGAAAAGTAATCTGTATACTTGTAAGGTGAATGTGATTTGCCTACCGAATCAAGCAAGATGTTAGAAGTCTTCAAGTCTCGGTATATTACATCTACTTGGTCGCTGTGAAGAAATGCAAGGCCCTTAGCTGCATCAAGAGCTATATTCATGCGTATGTTCCAAGAAAGCGGCCGAACATAAGAAGCTCCTGTGCCAGAACACACAGAATTAGGTACATCAGATCCTGAGCTGTTTAAGGTGCTAATAACTAATTAGTGATAAAGAAACTTGACTTACTCCTAAACAAATGGTTATCTAAACTGCCTTTAGTCAAAAACTCATACACCAAAATCCGGTGATCATCTTCTAAGCTGTAACCTATGAGTTTCACAAGATTAGGATGATCCAGCTGACCCAAGTAGTTGATTTCTGTCTGTAATTATATTAGGAGGCTAATTATAATTAGTCACAAAAACATTATTAAACTAAACAAGTTATATTATATTAAAATGAGACTGACCAGCCATTCAGTATGTCCCTGTGTGCTCTCTTGATTTAGCCTCTTCACGGCAATGACGAGTCCGGTGCCGGGTTTTGTGGGTTCAAGAGTGTGCTCGTCGATCCAGCCCTTAAATACAGAGCCAAAGCCACCTTCACCAACCACACTATCCGGACGAAAGTTCCTTGTGGCGGTTCTTAGTTGAATGAAGCTGAAGTTCTTTAAATTGGTGGATAGCAGAATCTCGCCCTCTGTCAGAGGAGACATAAGCATGGAACGAGAAGATACCTTGCTGCTTATACCACTCAAATCCTTCTCTTCTGAAAATATGTGTATTAGCATTCAAGAACACAAAGTGAATGATCCAATATGTATTATTATTGTTACCACTTACCATTGCGTGGAGGGCTCTCAGCTTTGATCCTGGCACTAAAACAGTTCCCCATAATAGAAACACATACACAAGCAGCAGAGAAGGAGAGGTTTAATTTGAAAGAGAAGAAAAGCTAATCCGCAAATGCACGACTTGTTTCACATGATTATTAATTTATTACATGTCTAATTAACCATGCCATTCTTTTGTTAGACCCAGCTGTCACACATATTAAAAAAAGAGAAAAAGAAATAGTTGGATGGTGTGAACGGTGTTTGTGTTTTTAATAAGACCATCGAGAAGGACAAAAGGGTGGTTGACCTGGTGGCCGCCAGTTTTGTTAGCTTGGATTTGGTTTCCTTTCATCCCCTTCTTTCTCTCATCTTTCTCACTGTCCCCTTCACTCTCACATTCGTGCATGGCTGCAACCCATTCCACACCGTTAGATTCAATCTCCCTTCTCATGTTTCAATGCCGTATTGGATTATCAGCTAACACAACTAAGTCAACGACGCACGTTTGCCTCTTCATCTTTTTTATGTTTTATTCCTATTCCTCTACAAGAAATGCTACGCGACCATTAGAATTAAAATAAAAAAATTAAAAGATTACTAAAATTTATTATTTTTATTATTAATTAATTATTAATATTTAAAAGTATAAAATAAAATATATTATTAAATTATTAAATTAAAAAAATTAAGTTAATAATTAAATAATAGTCAAAAATAATAAATTATAATGATATAACATTTTTTTATCAAATAAAAGAGAAAGGTAATATACATAGAGAATAAATAGTGTCATGCATGGATCCAGATATTTTTGCAATAAACAAGTATACGAAAAGCACACGCTAAAGAAAACTTGATTGTTTTCACTTGTATGGACACAACAACATATATGAAAGAACAAGTTTAACCATGGACTATTGCCAACAGAACGTCTATAGAGAAGTAAAGAGCTAAAACTTAGGATTATTAAAATTTATATATAATAGGAGTATTTTAGTCATCTTCTATAATAAAGATATTGTATCATTTTTTATGAAAAATAATATTAATTTAGACTAGTTTAAAATTTGATTCATTATTTTTTTAGTAAAATTAATATGTCTTGCCTAATTATAACAAAAATAGCACCGTCTAATCGATTATATGTGTTAAATTTTAATTTTTAAAAAAAGACATTTTAGGTGTTTTTATTTGAGTGGCTTCCTTATAGAATATATTTAATATTTAATAGGTTTTTTTACACATATAATTTTTAAAAATACAATATTACATTATATGCTTATCTTTTTTTTATCATTGTATATAATTCTAATTTTAAACAACAAATTAAAATATGCATGTAATTCATAGTTTAAAACCACAATTTAGTAGAAATTTAATCAGTAAATATATTTTAATTTTGCGCGTATTTTGAAAGCATCTAAATATTTCTCTTGGAAAAAAAACATTATTACTAACTCCTTTTCCTTGTAATTCACAATAAGTTTTGGAATTTTGCTGAGTAAAATTAAAATTTTGTCATTGAAAAGATAAATATTTTATAATTTTCAAAATATATTCAATATATGAAAAAATCTAATCTATATGAATAGAAACCTTAGTAAGTCCTTAACGTATATGATGTTACCATAGTTTTGAATCTCTAGTCTTTCTCTTTGTTGATAATTCACTCAGCATAAGAAGTAGGTGTTCAACTTTTGGAAGGGTCAAAGATGCTAAGACTGAGAGATCCTACTAGTAACTACACCTGCATGAACCACGCAGTTCTGTCACAATATGATTGTGCAGAAGCAGAATCAAAATCAGAATCAGAATCAGCAAATTATCATGCACAATACAAAGCTGGTGTGCAGCACATGGAATAGTTGTGAGTGACAAAATGGCAAAGACTATTTCCTTCAAATTTGTCTCTCTTCTTCTTTATAAAGTTAGCAGTAAATAGTAAATAGTAAATACACATTATATACAATAAGAAGGAAGAAACAATCGTTTTTCATATCCTGGCTACAACCACTTGCTGGAAATAATGTCAACCACTCAATATGAGTTATTGAACATAGAGGTCCTTGCATATTACCATTTTCCTTTTCTTTGGAGTTAAAAAAAAAATCTCAATTATTTTCATTAAACTTAATTGTGCATGCTTGCAGACGTATGTTCTTAGAGTCCACATGAACTGTCAAGGGTGCATGAACAAAGTCAGGAAAGTACTCTCTAAAATTAAAGGTAATGTTCAAATTTGTCACTCTTGTTTGCAGTTTCTATATCCTTCTTTCAGGTGCTATTATTTCTTTGTAAGTTACTTGGTTGGAAAGTCATGCTAACATGGTTTTCAAGGATTTTCAAAAAATAAAAATCCTATAGCAGAGGTTACTTGTACACAAAATGAGTTTTAAGATATAGGAGAAGAGCCCATGATAACATAATTGTTTGAGCCTGAAGGGTATGAGATTAGAGGAAAAGCAAAAGAAATGAGAGTAATGCAAGTGATATTAATGCAGGTGTCTACACGGTAGAGATTAATGCAGAACAACAGACAGTATCTGTCACAGGAAATGTCAATCTTTCTACTTTGGTCCGAAAGTTGACCAAATTTAGGAAACATGTAGAGATATTGGATGCAGGTTACAACCAAGAGCAAATGAACCATGTTAGAGAAAATAACATGAACCAAGCTCAACATATAATTAATGACCACAATGCCTATGAAAACCAATATCTGATTCCCAAGTTTGGCAGGGATCAATTGGAAGCTGAATGGTATCTTAATAAGAATAACGGTACCAGAGATGTGGAAAGGGTGATGATCAATCAACATTTGGCGGAACCATTGTTTATGGACCATGTCAACAATATTACCAACCAAGGTTTCAGTAGAGTGAATGAAAATCCCACATCAGAGAGCATGAATTTTCAACAGTATAATCCTTATCATTCTCACTTGGGAAGTCAAGAATGGGCATGGAATCACCTTGCAGCATCACCTATTGGTGTGTATGATCAACAATTATTTCCAATCGCCAACAGTTATCATCCTTCAAGAGCAATTCAGCAAAGCTACCACAATCATTTACCCTATGAAATTAATTTCTATTAGACTTGTAGTATGAAAGATAATATATTTAATAATGAATGCAGAAAGAAAATTATTAATAGTTTTGTCCATGTGTCTTGTAGTATTGGATTTTCTCTAGTAGTTTTGTGATATATTTTTAACATCTTTATACCTAATCTTATTATGGTATGAGTGAAATCCTAAATTAGTCAAAGCATTCACAAAACATCAATTTAGTTTTGTAAAGAATTGTGATATCAATTATCTCTTTGAATTCAATACCGCTTCTATGTAAACTCTGCTCAAATGTGTAAATTTAAAAAAGTTGAAACATAATACAGGTGCAAGATAATTAAGTTACAATCCCATTCCCTCCATTGCTTCATGTTAATTTCTTTACTTCTTGATTCTGGGTTGTTTTTCCACATCTCACTGCATTTGAAGAAGCATAAGGTTCAATCAATTTAAAGAAAAATATTCAATTCTTAAAGGTCCATTTATAGTTTTACGGTTCAATATTTTCAAAAGAATCCTCATATAACCTGCAAAAAATAATTTCACGATTCCATCGCAGAGCTATTTGATAGATTACATTTCTTTTATTTTCTTAAAATTCAACATAACATTGGGATGCAGTTGGTAGATATGAAACACAATCTTTGTTGTGTAAATACTAAATAGTGTTAAATGGTATATTTAGCATTCAATAACTCGTACTTCTATATTTGATGCCGAATATGTGAAAAATGAAGCAACTTGTCTACCTAATTGCTTGTAATGTAACTTCTAACAATATCCTTTCATAAAAGTTTAAATATTGTAAGCACATAAATGTTGAAATCACATTAAAGAGTGACTGCAAGAATGTAAGTACATAACTAAAGAAAATTTAATTTAACCGGAAAATGTGAGTTTTAGGAAAGAATCTGAGTGGTGATGAGTTGATTAGCGGAGACTGCAACAACATCGAAGAAGAGCTCGATGCTGATGTAAATGACCCCGAGTCACTTTCTGCTTTCTATTATTATATTCATTAATTCATTCATCTTAATTTATTGTTTTTTAATAATGGATTGAAAAAATTACATATAATTACTGACTACTTATCTAAAAGATTTTAATCCCTATTTTAAATTGAGATTTTGGTAATTCTGAGGATTGGAAATTGGAATTCATTATTACGATAAGTTGTTGGTGAAAGTACGAAAATGCCACTGGTGTCGTGTGGTGCGGTGTGGCTGCAGATATGCTTATTTCATGCATGATGCATGCACAGCCAAATTTCAATGCTCCATTTTTGGCCTTTGGATCAGATTGCGGGGAATAACTCAACAAAACCCATTCATTGACTTGAATCAAGAACATAAATAAGTTAACGATATTTTGAACCTTTCTTGTTGGACTTGCCAATGAAATAAATAAATAAAAGGTGTTTTCTTCTTGGACGTTTAAGATAGAATTTTATTTTTTTTGGTGACTGGACGTTTAAGATAGAATAGGAGAAACTAGTTCTTTTATTCGAAATATTTATCTTTATTATGTTTTATTTACCTATCTATATTTCAAAAAATTTTATATAGTACTGAGCGAGCATAGGATTATAACACAAAATATGTCATTATGTCTATGTATGCCTAACGAAGCGGGAGGAAAAAGAAAGTAAGTAAAATATAATTTTTTATAATTAGTTTAATTAACTTTTAAAACCAATACATTTATTGAAATATTTATTATTTTAATAGTTATATTATTTCATTATGGTTGAAGTTATGTCAAATATATTTTTGGTTATTTAAATATATACTGCTTTTGTTAATTTTAAATTTTAAATTTTTATTTATATGATATTGATTATTTTTGGCCCAAAAATCTCAAGAAAAAAGATGAATTAAATTGCAAAGTACAGTAAAAATTAATCCGATCTAATTAATATAATCTCTCTGAGCTACATAAGGTTATCCATCATTGTGGAGCATAGATTACAAGAGCATGATACATTTATGTGGGGTCTTTTTATTTATAAAATACTACACTCATATTCTTTCCATTTTTTAGTATTAGTCAAGTTTTGAATTTGAAAACATTCATTACAAAATATAGAAAATAACCACTAAACCAAGATGTTGCGGCTTTTTTGTGAGATCTTAGACAATTCCAAAGTTTTGTTGTAGAATAAGAGTATTAAAGATAAAATAAATTATATCCTTATATGAATTTTCTGGAACTAATATACCCTCAATGAGTTAATGAATTAGATCACCCATAAGTACTAAAAATAACTCAATTCAAACACAAAATATGTAGGCCATTTATAAATTTTGGTTACTTCAATATTTTTATACGTATATTTTTTCTCTAGGCTTCAGTCCCTTTTATTTACCCAACAAAAAAAAATATTGCACTGTGTTTATCTAATAAGTAATATAATTTGTAAATTAATTTGAGTTAGTCGAGTGATTATCTCACCCATTCGTTTAAATAAATATCAAAAGTTTGAATTTTACCTTATACATGTAGTAACTTATTGACTAACAGTACTTTAAATCAAGATTCTGAAAATCGGACCAATCATTAAATCATTCTAGTCACTAATTTACTAGTTTACTGGTCTAACCGGTCTAATCGTGATTCAACCGGAAAAATCATTCCATAATAAAATAATAAATAAATTATAAATAAACATCCAAAATATTTTTCAAATTTAAAATCCTACATAAAATATCACCAACTAAATGTAATTAATCATCAAAATATGCAAAAACTTGCTGCAAATTTGTTGACAATTAACATAATTATACTTTCATTAAAAATAGCTAGATTGAATTACAATGCACAAGTTAAAGATAGAAAATATTGTGTTAATATAGCTGAGTCAAAAAGTAAAACAAAAAATAATAGTTTTGCACAACAAACACACAACAGAGCTTGAAACAAAAAGAATCCAACAAAGCCTGAAACAAAAAGAATCAAACACGGAGGAGCGGTAGCAAGTCAGCGGAGATCAAGAACAGGCACAGTGCAACCAAACAATAAACAAAACAATGGAAACAGAATTTTTTTAAATAACAGAACAATCAAAACATGAATCATACAATCACTAATTGCAAATTTTTTCTTCATAAGAGCAGAACAATGAAAACATAGAGCATATAATAAATCAAAAGATCACCAATTGCAAATTTTTTAATAAGAACAGAAGTTAGAACAGTGAAAAATGAAGAAAGATTAACAATTTTCAACCCAATTTTAACAAAGCTCATTACAATGATTAACAAAAAAAAAAGCAATGAAGGAACAGTGAATCAGTAACATAGGCAGTGCAAATTCAAGAAACTTTAATAAAATTTAACTACAGAAACAGACAGTAAAGCAATAATAGAGTTATCAATTTAAAATTTATCATCAAATACAATCAGTGAGCAAAACCAATCAACCAAGCACTGGTTATTCAGAAAAAAAAAATCAAAAGAACATTTAAATCACAGCAAAAACACAACAACAGCAATAGGAACATTTAAAACAAAGCAACCCAAAAAAATATCTAAAAATCACCGTTGCTGAAAACAATAATTTGATACGTGTATGCTCAAAGAATTAAAAGCTAAGCTTACACGAAAGTGAAGAATACCCAAACCAAAGAACCTTCAATCACAGCTTAAACCAAGAACAAAAAATCACAACAAAAACAAAAAATTAAAGATAATATAAGAACAACAGAACAACAACACAAGAACAATTAGCAAATTAACAATGTTTTCAGCAAAGATGCTATTTGTGCACCTAAATTTTCCTAATTACTAAGATCCAATTATTTTTAATTTCACATTCAATCAACTTCCTAAGTTTCTAAAAGCTAGAAATTGTAAAACCAACCAGAAATATGGTTACAATTCCGCTACGTTATCAACAGTATTTCTACCGACTTCTGTCAACTCTTGTTTATGATTGTGTTTAATGGAAGTGTCTTTGTGGATGTGTCTAATAAAAATATTTTTTTATGGCTGTGTCTAATAGAGTGTCTTTATATATGTATTTTCTGGATGTGCCTCCTTATATATGTGTTTAAAATATAATAATTAATTATTATTGATAATAAATTGGCTGATAGCTTGACAGTATATTAGTACCCTATACTTTTTCATATAGTTAAAGCATTTCATCAATGACGGTAAAATTAAAACGAAATAAGAAAATTCAAAACTTAATATCAATGTGACAGAAAAGAGAACATAACAATTGTACAATCTATGGGAAAAAAATCCAAACCACTACCAAATCAAATAGTTACTTATCGTAATAGAAATCAGAAGTTGCAGAGTTTGAGGTAGAGTATTGGTGGCGGGTTTAGGGAACTCACGGCGGCGACAAAAGAAGGCAATTCGACGGCTAGGTGGAGCGCGAGGGCTGGTCGCAGAGTTTGAAGCAGAGCAACGTGGCTTCCAGACGAACGCGAATGCGAATTCGAACGGTGAACGGCGAGTGGACGCGAACGGTGAACGCCGAGCGAACGTGAACGGTGAAGAACGCAAAGGAAGACGACAGCTGAATGAAAAGGCGAACCTGAACGGCAAACAAACGGCGGCGGAAGCTCGTCTGAGCAAAAAAAGAGAAGGTCTGGCCGTATGGATTTGAGACAGGGAAAGGATGAGGCCGCAAAGACGCCGACAACGGTTACTGGGGGTGGGGTTTTTTTAAAAACAAAAAAAAAACAAAAATAATGAAAACGACGGTGTTTCTCAAGAACCGGTCGGTTTCCAATTTGGTCCAACCGGCCAATTTAGCGGTTTCTCAACGGTTTAGAAGGTGGTAGTTTTCGAGGAGGATCAGACCGTTTTTCATGTCGGTTTCCGGTTCAACCACTACGACCAGACGGTTCGGTTCGATTTTTAGAACATACCTTTAATAGAACTCAAATCCATGACAAATTAATTATTCACTTGTCCGTAAATAAAAAATATATATTTTGTAAATACCAAAAACAGAAATGGACAAAAAAAAGTAATATAATTTATAGATTCCAAAACCAATATATAATATACTTTGTAATAGTTATCATAACCGAATCGATAATCAAACCAATCAGACTACTAGATTATTGGTTCAATCGTTGGGTTATTAATTGAACCAATTGACCCGATAGGCCGATATTACTTAAATAAAAATATAGAATACTCAAATATTTAAAATTAAAATTTGAATTATATGCTTCTTGTTTTCCGCTAACACTTAAAGAACAATCAAGTCTCAATTCCTAAAAATAATCAATACAAAAATAGACATAAAATTAGTTAATACTATAATAATATTTTAATTTAATAAAATAAGAGTAACATTCCATAAATTATGTCCATAGAATAATTTCAAAATTTGGGTATTCATCTAACAATTTTAGAAGTAAATTCTAATGGTCATTACTTTAATTTTCATTTTCCTCAGACATCATTTTAATCATCTTTTAAATTTAGCTGATTTAGTATTTAAATAATGTTCACAAATTAATATTAACGTTAATGTAAAACATTTTACAACACATGTCAAAATCATAACTAATCATAATTTATAATCCAACTAACGACTAAGATGTTTAACTAAATTAAAAAATATCCTAAATCATCTAAGTTAGTTAAAGAGAGATATTTGTAAGATTATTTCGTAAAATATCAACCTTTTTTGGAGTTAAGAATAGTGGTAAAACTCTTAATATCCAATTTAAATGATCTTTAAATGTATCAAGACAAATTTGATCATAATTTTACTTTTTTATTTAGCTTAATTATCAATTTACTTAATTACTCTTATAATGACTAAAAGTAATGTTTTCAAAAAGAGTTA
>NC_029774.3:122191544-122199843 GCF_000817695.3 Arachis duranensis
TATTAATTGAAGTATAAAAGTATAATATAACATTATTAATTTTACTATAAAATATATTTTTATTGTAAAACGAATTTCGAAACAGGTTATACGACCCGAAACATAACCCGAATCCAAAAATAAAACTGAGCAGAAATTACAAATACAAATCCGACAAAATATGTTTCGAGTCCGAGTTGAATTTCAAACCAGCCTGAATCTTAAACACCCCTAAATGAGACCAATACAATTTAAAAAATTCAGATTCTAGCAACCTCCTAACAACAACATAATTTACATCATTATCAGTCACTAATGCAAAATATTCTCATGAACAACAAATAATATAACATTCTTAAACAACTTAAATAAAATATCAGTAGTTTTTGAAACATGAAAAGCAGAAAAGTTGCAACACAAATGGAGGCGCGGTGTTGCAGAGGAGCCAGCAAAAAGCACGGCAATAAGACCGCAACGTGCAATGTCGGTGATAGAGAAGATTGAGGACTTGAGGGCTGGGACTTTTCTCCTTCAAGGAATTAAGGTTACTTTTCTTTTTTTTTAATTCAAAAAGATGTTGTTTAGGGAATTAAAAAAATTTAAAACTAATTCAAATTTCATAAATTTTCTGTTCTCGATTTTTAATGAAATTCTCTAAGTCAAATTAATTTTTATCAGGTTTTTTTTCTCCAATCTTATGTTCAATTTGGACTCATCTTAAACTCGGTTCACTAATTTTTTAGACTATTTGAATGAGTCTGATTTTTACAATTATTTTATAGTTTTAATATAGTTGCATATATACCTTAATTATAAAAATCTACATGTCTAAACTAATAAGTTATAACTCAAATAGTATAGTCTTTTCATACTGATTTAGAAATCGCAAATTCGAATATTCTTATATTTAGGATAAAAGAATCCACAGGTCCAATGTAAAAACTCGCAATAATTAGAGAAATTTAAAAGTAGAGTACTTACTCCTGTTTAAATTTAGTTGCTGTGTATCATCAAAAAATATAAATCATGTTTATTAGATGCGTAGTCAATGCATGGTTACTTAATTCTTCACCATCATCACAATTCTTCCCTGATCTTCGGGCTAATTAGTGTGACTCTGATCCAAGTCAGCACTCATATCTCTCTGTGTATATGGCAAGCTCTTCTTAGGAAGCCCAGAAAATCAGGGGACTATATAGTAATTTACTATATTGTCTTATACAATATGCAGTTTTTTTTAAAAAAAAAAATATTAAAGCAAAGACCGTTAGATGTTATATATGCTCCATTAGTGCACCAAACCAACCAGTCCAAAAATAAAGGATTTCATTATTATATTGAACCTAGTTTAGCCTTTTTTTTCTTCTTTTTTTCAAACAACTAACGAAGTAGCCGTGATAGCATTGTTTGTATAAATATTACAGAATCAGTATGCATTCTTTTATTATGGCGATTATATTCAGATTTTTGTATATCGATTTTTATAATTAAATTAAAAATGAGAAATGTTAGGGTCGATAAATTTTATGATTTGTAATTATTAATTAGTTATTATTAATATTTTATTTTAATATTATAAGATTATATCTAATGGTATGAAATTACTCATTTTTCTTTTGTTGGTTAAATACTGACCAAATTTTAATAAAAGTGTTAGATCTTAAATTTTCTCATTAAAAAATATTAGCTGAAAAGAAGAATATGCCAGTCCAACCAACTACATGTTAGTCTCTACTCATCCATTTCATGTTTAGTTCCAGAATAATTATTTAAACAAAATTTATTACGTAATACATCATATAGACATAAATCTGCTTAAACAAATATGTGATGAGTCTAAAAATTTGTATATCTCAAAATTTTAAAATTTTTATATAGGAAAATTCAAAAATTATATATCTAAACCTTGTATTAGATGATTTTTGGTTAGTTTTATAATTTTCCAGAATTTTATATATACAAAAACTCAATAACACTGCTACAAGGTTTTAAGTTTGAACTGCAACATTAATATCATTAATTAATATTGTCTTGCTCAAAACTGGGCATTGTTTATGTAGTAGAATGATATACATAGATTACTGGAAAAGAAATTCGTAATTTATTTATTACCTATATTTATAATTGAACAAGGCTTTGCAATTAATCATATGTTATTGTACTATTATGAATGATGATGAAAAACAATAAAGATCAGTCGTTAAAAATTATGGTAAGTGTTAAGGTGCAAGTAATTCATATATACAGCACGCACCAACTTTTTCCCTCTTATTCTACTATCAATTAAGAATTCATCTTTCACAAGATAATGCTAAAAAGTGAAACGTACCTAACTTTGTTTGATGCCTCTCAAGTGTCAAATATGATCATGTACTATACCTGCCTATACATAGCCCGCATTATTAGCATGTATATATTTCCTCTGGACTTTTGATAATCTTACGTAATTTATTATAGACTTTATTTTAAATATTAAGTATGCTCTGTTATTGAATTTGATCTTGTCTAAAACTTGAAACTTGATAAAATTTTAATTATAAAAAAATATTTTTTTGTATTCCACTCCTACTTACTGGCCGAGGAATGAGAATGGAGAACTCTGCGGGATGGTACTATACTTTTCTCTTGCTCTATCATCAATAAGAAAAATGTCTCCTATTTTTAGATGTTTATTTATTGATTTTTGTAGAGGTGGCGAATTTCTATAGATATATCATATATATGCTATGAGTATTAATTGAAAAAAATTAAAAAATTCAAAATAATAAACGTAACACAATATAATTGAATAACATAATCTAATTTAAAAGATAAAAATTTATAATTTATCAAAAAATATAACATAAATTTAGAAGACAACATAAAAATTTATTTATATTATTCGGTGTCAAGTTATTTTATAAGATTATTTTTATATTGTCTATCATATTTCTATGATAATATTATCTAGATTTTATACTAATAAAATCAGATTAGGTATTTTTAGATGGCTGAGATGTGTTATCATTTGGTTTGAAAAAATTGATTTGAATAGATTAAATAACCATTTTTAGAAAAAAGTCTCAATTTTTTTTTGCATGTTATCCCTAAATTTCTAAATGATAAATTTGATATGTTCCTTCTTAAACAATCTTTCTTTAGATTTATCTTTTATTTTTATTTATTTGTTTTTCATCAAATATATATATACAAATTGTTTGAAAAAATAAAATTTAGTATTTTGAGAAAAAACCAAATTCATGTTTTTTTGTCTATATAAGAATGACTAAAAAGGAAAAAATTAGAATTCACATGGAAGAAAGAAATCGAATTTGTGATACCCACAAAAAGTTATAAAAAGTATCATTGTCTCTGTTTTTTTATCTCTATTTTTATATTTTTGAGAAGTTTTGTTTTGTATTTAATGACTCAAATTTTTCTTCGCTAAATTTCTTTTCTAACATAGATTTCAAATTAAACTGTAAAAATATGTTCAATTACAAATTTATAGTTAAATTAAATTTCGTAGTAATCAATCAATTAGCTTTCATATTAATTATGAAAAATGAGAAGAGAACAAATTTTAAGGATGTAACGAAGAAGAAGCGAGTAAAAGTAATTGTTTGGTTCAATTTAAATTAAAATTTTATAAGAGTAAAGTATTGTTTTTGTCTCCAACGTTTGGGATAAATTTTATTTGTATTCCTAAAGTTTAAATCGTTTTGTTTGTATCTCTAACGTTTGTAAAAGTAATTCAATGTTATCCTACCATCAATTACACATCATGAACGCTTTAGTTTGAGTTTTAAAAATCTCTTCTTGAAGTTAGAATACAAATGTCTGGGATAGAATCGATGATCCACTTCGAAAAATAGTTTATCAAAAGTTGAAACTAATTCCTACAATATTTACATAATTCACTTTTCTAGGGACATAATTGAATCTAAACACAAATAGTGGATATAATATTAAAATCAAATACATTCAAGTGAGATCTAATTGAGAATGAATACATCCAAGTGAGAATAATTGAAAAATATACTCTGATTTATTAGCGTAATTGATAGTAAGATAACATTGAATCACTTTTATGAACGTTATAGATACAAATAGAACGATTTAAATATTAGAGACATAAATAAAACTTACTCCAAACATTAGGGATAAAAACGATACTTTACTCAAAATTAAAATATTTATATAAAATAAACCTTTTTTTTTCAAACCAAATGATAACAACTTTATGTGAAGTCAGATGAATTTCTTCCCATAAATAATGAATACGACAAAGTAAAAAATAAAATTCAATTTCTATTCGGTCAATGATCATTAAGATTAACAAAAAGTTGTCTAAATATATAAAAAATTAATTTATTTAAAAACTGATTAAAAGTTGATTAAATTTGGATGAGTTATTAGCTATATAGCAAATTTTTATTTAAGAATATAATTTCCGATCCATTGATATTTGATACCCAATTTTAAAGTCCTTTTTGTTTTTCCCATCCCAGATGAGTCCTCTTTGAAAATGACATTTACTTAACAGCAAACAATACATAGAATAGAATGGAGCCCATCCTACAGTAACCAAAACCACCGGTCAAAGTCAAACCCAGCAATATCCCCCAATGCCATATATCTAATAAGCCCCAGCCACCAGGTATGGATCCATCATCTTCTAGGGCTTCATTAAAACATGAGAAAACCTTGTTGCGACAAGGAAGGTACCAACAAAGGTGCTTGGTCCAAGCAAGAAGACCAAAAACTCATTGACTACATCCACCTTCATGGCGAAGGCTGTTGGCGTTCCCTTCCAAAAGCCGCCGGCCTTCATCGTTGCGGTAAAAGCTGCCGACTCAGATGGATCAATTATTTACGACCCGACATTAAACGCGGCAACTTTGCCCCAGACGAAGAAGATCTCATCATCAAACTCCATGCCCTCCTTGGCAACCGGTACGTCAATATTAGAGAACTATCAGAATTTATTGTGCCTTCACTTTGACTTCATCTCTATCATGCATGTTTGTTACTTTAGGTGGTCACTTATAGCGGGAAGGTTGCCAGGACGCACCGACAATGAAGTCAAGAACTACTGGAATTCTCACATCCGCAGGAAGCTCATCAACATGGGAATTGATCCAAACAACCACAAGTTATATCAAACATCTCCTCTTCTTCCTCACGCTGCTTCTTCTTCATCCCACCACCACCACCTCAATCTTGACCTAACCATTGCTTTCCCTGCTCATTATTCTTCTTCCCCTACATTTACCCTCGCGGAAGAAGACGACAACAATAACAACGATAATCCTAAACCAACTTCTGAGAACATGGATGAATCCAACCCTACCCTTCTTTTGTTTCAATAAGTTGTAACTTGAACCATCATAATGCCTAGTGCTATTCACATTCATTTATTATTCAGTAAGATATAAGTATTATTTAATTCAGATAAAAACTCACTTCCAGGTTGATAGTCGAAAAATATTAGATAATAATTTAATCAAATTATCTAATACATTTTGACTAATAACTTTATATCAATATAATTTCACGTGAGTTTTCACCTTATATTTATATCTTATTTAATAATGAATAAATTGTGATAATAATCAACTAATTTAAACTGATTATATTTATATTTAAATAAATTTGTGTGTATTTGTTTAATAATTTTATCTTATATATATTTAATTGATATAAAGTTACAGCTCCTTTGTCTCGTAACTACTATATGTACTTGGTGGCGGTGATGATGGTGTCCTGTGCTGGTATATATGACAAGAAAGTAATTGTGGAATTATGAGAGAAGGGTTAGTTGGCTGATGAAGGATATAATGTCATCATCATCTCGATATGATGCGTGCTTTTCGTGACCATATTTGAGCATGCATGCACTTCAATCACTTGCCACATCTCTCTACTACCAATCTTTGTCTTACTAGCTTTTCTTGTATTTATATAGTTTAAAGGGAGAAAAGATTTCCATAATTTCTGCCAGAAAAATTGAATCTGCCAAGTTTCATTCAACATTTTTTCACATCATTAGTATCTGAATTGTCACTGTTTTGTGACTACACAAGCATATTATCACCATAATGCATAGGTCTTGTTTAATTTAATATAAATATCACATGGTTTACCAGAAGTTCATGCTCTAAGAAATGTATTCTACGGGCAACATATATAATAGAGTGTAGTTTAACTCTAAAATTTACTCATAAGCTTGGTAGTGTTTTATATATTTTTTATGTTTTTGTTGAATTGAAATTTTGGAATACATAAATATTTTATAACAAAAAATATTAGTAAAAGATTATTAAAAATTATTATTTTAAACTTTATTTAGGGTGATAGTTCGGCAGAAAGAGGAACGACCTTGCATAACATATTATGGTAGGATTTATTGTATGTAAAAGTTTTTGTTGAAATTTGTTTAGCTAGAATTGGAACTGGAGCCACATTTAATGTATTTCCATTTTTTCGTCTTATGCTTGTGTCCTAGCAAGGTTATGATGAAAAAAACTTCATTTATTACATTTTAGTGAAAAAAAAAATGTAAACGTTAAAGTTTCGTTCAGGGTTATGTAAATCCTTTTCTTCGGCTCTACACACTACACTTTAAATCCTATTTTAAAGAGTGGTGCAGGATGCTATCTAAATAAATTTGTTTAAACTACAGGGACATGCAAATTTATTCAAACCAAAAGTCTTTTCATGATTTTTAGTAAAAGCTGAAAATTTTCAGTTAAGGAAATAGTAATACAGTTACTAAAGCCAAACTGCTACTTTATGATTATATCTTTAATTTTACTTCTCTAAGTAAAAAGGGTTGTGTATTTTATATTTCTTAACTTGAAGTATATTTTGTCCAAATTGCTGTTTTTGGATTTGATCTAAAGTGTGTACCTTCAGAAGATACTTTAACATTTAAGTGAGTATGACTGCACTTAAAAAGGAGATTGGGATTGGAAGATTGAAAATGGAACGAAGAGAGAGAGTGAAACTAAATTAAATTTTTATATTGTGTTTAATATAAAATATATTGGATTCATTTATGTTATAATATTATATTAAAATTTTAGTTTTAATTTCTAACTACAAATCAATAACAACACTGATATCAATTTCATAATCTCAATCTTTGAAAACAAATGCTATTTATATATTTATAATAATATATTTCAAAACAATATCAAGGAGTTACAATGACTATTCTACTTTTTTTTTTGTTACTCAAGTTTAGAAATGTTACTTAAAAGATTCAGAGAAAGAAAAATATAATAAGCTCAGCTCTATGAGAAAGAGCAGTGATAAGTTTGAAAGGAAAAGAAAAATTAAAACAGAGACAAAGACTTGTAATGAGAGTGTAATCAAGTTTCATTTCTTTTCAGAATCATATATTTGCTAAGCCAAGTTTGCTATATATATATATATAGCTAGTGATTATTGAAGCTCAAGACTTATCAAGAAGGACATTAGTAACTAATCAAGAAAGACAGCAATACAAAGAAAGACAATAATGCAGTTTTACACACTGCTCTTGTACACTATTACTCTCTATCCTTAATATCCCCCCTCAAACTGAGGTATGAGTTCTGAAATACTCTCAGTTTGCGCTTATACCTATCAAATAGGTGTTGTGACAGTGGTTTTGTTAAGCAATCTGCAATCTGATCAGAAGAGGAAATATACACAATATAAAGAGATTTCTGATTAACTAGGTCCCTTAGAAAATGCAGATCCAGCTCCAAATGCTTACATCTGCTATGAAGTATAGGATTTGCTGCAAGAAGACACGCACTCTGACTATCACAGTAGATAGTAGGCACCACGGTTTGAGGTATCCGAAGCTCTTGTAGAAGCTGTTGTATGGACATAATTTCTGTTTGAGCTGCACACATAGCCCTGTATTCTGCCTCTGTGCTACTTCTACTCACTTTAGTTTGTTTGTTGCTCTTCCAAGATATAGGATTATTCCCAAGATATACACAGAATCCAGAGATAGACTTTCTATCCTCCAAATCCCCTCCCCAATCTGCATCTGCAAAAGAGAAAATTCGAAAATCAGCAGCTTTCGTGAACACAATCCCATGATCCAACGTACCTTGCAAGTATTTGAGGATCCTTTTTACACTTTTCCAATGTAGCAAAGTTGGACCGTGCACAAATTGGGACACACGATTAACAGCAAATGTGATATCAGGCCTTGTCATAGTGAGATACTACAGTGCACCCACTATAGACCTATATTGTGTTGGATTTTCAAACGGTTCTGAATCATTGGAGAAGAGTTTGACATCTGTAGCCATTGGTGTAGGTAATGGTTTATAATTCT
>NC_029774.3:122199885-122212049 GCF_000817695.3 Arachis duranensis
TTAGAAGTAACTCTCTTGTGTATCTGACCTGAGAGAGCATCATGTCACCATGAGGGAGATAAGTTGCCTCTAAGCCTAAGAAATAGTTAAACCTGCCAAGATCTTTCAGCGAAAAAACTCTGTTCAATTGAGATATCAATAGTTCAATTTCTTTTGAATTATTACCCGTTACAATAATGTCATCTACATATACTAATAAATAGATTACATGTGACTGATTATGTTTTATGAACAATGAAATGTCTGATTTTGTATTCTTAAAACCAAATTGGAACAAGGTATCTTCTAATGTCTTGAACTAAGCTCTAGGAGCTTGTTTTAAGCCATAGATTACTTTATTTAGTTTGCAAACTAAATGACTATTGGTACTAACATATCCTTGTGGTTGGGCCATAAAGACATTCTCTTCCAATCTGCCATTCAAAAAAGCATTATCAAAGTCAAATTGTCTTAATGGCCAACCTAAGGAAATTGCAATAGTTAGAATGACTCTCACTGTGGTTGGTTTAATAACTGGGGAATAGATTTGCTCGTAGTCTATTCCCTCCTTTTGATGAAAAACTTTACCTACTAACCTTGCTTTATACTTGAGTATCTCACCATGTTGATTCTTTTTTATAGCAAAGACCCATTTGCTTCCTATAATGGTTGAGTTTAGTGGTGGTTCAGTGAGAATCCAAGTCTGACATCACTGTAATGCTTGTATCTCTGCATCCATTGCCTGTTTCCAATGTGGACAGTTAAGGGCTTGATTGACAGTAGTTGGGGTATGGTGTATAAGGTCAGTGGTTTGTGTGACAAATGCCTTAGGTTTACAGATGCCTGCTTTTAATCTGGTGATCATAGAATGAGTATTTAAAGGTGTATTGGGAGATAAATTTGTCTCAGGGTCAATGATAAAAATGGGTGTGGGATGGTGTGATAGAGTTTGAGTTGGTAAGGGTTGAGGGGCAGGCTGAGCAAGAGTATGGGAAGGATTAGGTGATGCCAATGGAAGAGGAGTAGTTGGAGAACAAGGTTGCTGTGTAGAGAGTGGAAGTGAAGAAGGATGATCAATTACAAATTTTGTCAATTTTGCAGGATCTGCAACAGTCTCTATAGCAGATTGGATTGAGGAATCACAAAACATAGATTGATAAGGAAACAAATTCTCAATAAAAGTTACATGTCTTGCAAGATATATCTTACCATTCTTATTCATACATTTGTAACCTTTGTGGGTAGAATCATATCCAAGAAAGGCATAAGTCAGATTTATAATCAAATTTATGTCTATTATAAGGTCTCAAATAAGGAAAGCAAGCACATCCAAAAACTTTAAAGAAGGCAAAATTTGATTTTTGATGGAATAAAATTTCATAAGGACTCGTATTGTCTAAAACTTGTGTAGGCAATCTATTTATGATATAGACAGAGGTTACAAATGCATCTTCCCGAAATTGGAAGGGAAGAATGCAGAAGCAAGAAGGGACAGTCCCATTTCTGTGATATGTCTGTGTTTCCTTTCCACACTTCCTTGTTGATGATGTGTGTAGGGACACGACTGTCTATGATGAATACCCTGAGTGTTAAGAAAATCAACAAATGCTGTGGATAAAAATTCACTTTCTTTATCAGTTTGTAAGCCTTAATCTGATGTCCTGTCTGTTACAAATAAGTCTTTTATAGTTTTGAAAAGCTAGTAAAGATTAAAATTTATTTTCAAGCAAGAAGATAACTGTAAATTTAGAAAAACCATCAACAAAGCATACATAGTATCTAAATCCATTTCTGGAATTAACCGGGGCAGGTCCCCAAAGATCAGCAAAAACACATTCTAATAGTTGATGATATGTAGTTTGAGTTTCATTAAAGTGAAGTCTATGCATTTTAGCCAATAGACAAATTTCACACATATATTGTAAAGATGATCCAGAATTAGAGATAGGAATAGAACACTGATTCATTACTATATGAACTGTTTTCATTGCATAGTCGCCAAGTATTTTATGCCACAAGATTGTATTATTACTATTCTGATTACAAGAACTGTGAAAAGAACAAAAATTAGGAGGATTGGTTTCTTAGTTGCTAATCCTATCTGAATTACATTGTATTGAAATAGAAGGATGATTATTACTAAAAGGTTTACGAGAATAGGTAGAGTGGTAAGACAAAGAAGATTTCGCAGAAGCATGCCTAGGAACTCTGAGATTGTAAAAGGAATAGATCCCATTCCTAGCTATGCCTTGTAGGAGAAATTCTCTGGTAGCCTGATCACGAATAAAGCAGAAATTAGGCCAGAATTCAAAAAAGACACCATTATCAGCTACAAACGTAGAAACGCTAAGCAACTTTTGGGAAATTTGGGGTACATGGAGTAAATTTTGTAATCGAAAAGTGACATTAGCATATGGATCATGCAAAATTGAAGAACCATAGTTTTGAATGGCAATACCTGATCCATTACCTACATACACTTGATCGGAGTCATTGTTGCTCGCAGTGGAAGTTAGCAAATTGGATGGATCGGGGGTCAAGTGATGGCTCGCACCAGAATCTGCAAGCCAGGCAACATCACTTATGGAGGAGGAAGAGCCTGTGAGATATGCAGTTGGTTGATGGAAACTGGAAGGGGGTGGTGGAGGTTGAGCATTAAGGTAGGGAGGCTGAGAAGATGAGTTAGGGTTTCCAGAATTAGGGTTGAAAGACTTATCAAATCTATGATAGCAGTTCCATACCACATGGCCTATTCTTCCACACAGTTGACACTGCATTCTTGTGTTATTGTTGTTGTATCCAAATCTGCCTCCTCTATTATTTCTGCCTCCACGTCCTCTTCTAAAAGTATTACCTCTGTTGGGATCGAAATTCTGAGAAGGGTTCTGCACATAATGGGCGATAGGCATGCCAGAAGTTGGTTTCTTGAAGCATTCAAGCATTTCTTCATGAGAAAGCAAAAATGTTTCAGCCTCTACAATCCTAAAAGACCCTCTCTTTGCTGTAACGGAAGAAATATACACTGTATATTCTTCAAAAAGACCCTCAATAATAGCCTGAAGATGATCATCTTCTGGCACTTTATATCCCACAGCAAATAGAGCATCAACAATTCTTCTAATTTTGGACAAGTAATCACCAGCGGAACCTGTTTTCTTGCACAATCTCAATTGACTCTTGAGACTTTGAACACGAGCAGAAGAGGTTGCCTGAAAGTAATCATCAATCTTCGCCCATACTTCAGAAAATCTTGAGAGGTGAATCACTTTGTTCTTGAAGCAATTAGTCATGGAAGCAACGAGCCACGTTGTGAGGGTTCTATCTCTCTGGCGCCAGGTTTTGTATTCTTCAGATTCTGTTCTTGTTTTCTTGGTAGCATCAGTTGTGAACTGCTCAGGGATCTTGGAGGGATCGGGATGACTTTCAAGACCAAGACTCTCAATAGTGAGAATTGCAAGGTACCTCCATGTAGAATAGTTATCTTCATTTAGTTTTTCAGCAATTGGGGAGAAGGTCTTCTTTGTTGAATCAGAAAGGATGATTTCTATTGTAGAGCTGAAACTAAGCAATAGGCTCTTGATACCATAAAAGATTTAGAGAAAGAAAAACATAATAAGCTCAGCTCTATGAAAAAGAGCAGTGATAAGTTTGAAAAGAAAAGAAAAATTAAAACAGAGACAAAGACTTGTAATGAGAGTGTAATCAACTTTCATTTCTTTTCAGAATCATATATTTGCTGAGCCAAGTTTGCTATATATATATATATAGCTAGTGATTATTGAAGCTCAAGACTTATCAAGAAGGACATTAGTAACTAATCAAGAAAGACAGCAATACAAAGAAAGACAATAATGCAGTTTTACACACTGCTCTTGTACACTATTACTCTCTATCCTTAATATTACTTATCATTATTGTGTTTTTTTTTTTATCGAAATATACTCTAATTTAATTCAAAATTAATATTCATTGTAGCTAACGTTGGCTAACTTTTAGTTAGTTGTTAATTAAGGTAAAAAAAAACTCCTGCTCTTTAATCATGTTTCATATTACCAATACTACTTTTACATTACTTTTTATTGTTTTGGTTATAGTTATTTTTCTGCTGTTAACAGCCACCTCTAACAACTTAGTATTTCTTTACTTTTACATTAACCATCTCTTTACTATTTCGTATATCATTCCTAAAAATTTTTAATCATATTTTTTACATATTAGTTTTATATAATATATATAAAATAAAAGACGATTTAACAAGCACATCGATATCATTGTCAATACTCAATAATATGTGTAACACTAGACCCCAAAAAATGGTGGGTAAGAGTTCATCATCTTTTAATAAGAATTTTAAACAGATCATAACATGGCATCTCTAAAGCATTATGTACTAGAATATTCAAATTCTGTCATCAAACCTAGCTACAAGCAAATAAAAGAAATAAGTGAATAACAACTGAAGAAGCAACAGAATAGGAGAGAAAAAAAACTGAAGAAGAAAACAAAAAAGATTCTAACAACAAATAATGCACACACATACAGGAAAAAATTAATAGACAAAAGTTTGAAATACCCTAATCTTAATAACTCCTTAAAGAGGAAAAAAGTAGAATGAAAATAGGGAGAATTGCATGCATGACAAAGCTGAAAATCCTCTTCAGGCACGTGTTAGTGTGTTACTTTTTACTGCTTATAAACTTTCTTTCGGCAACTAGAGCTAGCGAGAGCAAATAGACAATTTTTCTCTTTCAACGAGTACAATTTCGAGACAACCTAGTATAAGGTTTTGTCTTCTTCTTCTCTTTTTTTTTTTTTAAAAAAACGAAAATTGGTTGACCATGTTCACGATAAATAATATTGAGGTAAGAGTATTCTCTTATCAGATTAAATCTTTAAATACTAAACTCTCTCAATATATATACACCCAGATATAGATTAATGATAATTGACCACTGAATGTTTTTTAATCCCAACTAACTAGCTTCTAATTTTGTTATTAGGCCTAATTGTTCTTTTGAGATAAGCTCTGATTATTTTCGTAGTAGTACTGTATCGTCATTGATTTCTCAAACCTATTATATTGAGTGGCAAAAATTCAGAGAGAGATTTCTAAGTGTTCCCTTATGTACAATCTTTGGGGGATACAAAACCAGGAATTAAAATTTAAATTTTAATATTTAATATTTAAAATTGAGTAAATATTAATAAAAAATAATAAATTTTATTAGAGATATAGTAATATTCAAACAAGTAATTAAAATGCAATAATTTGACGTTCATAACAAAGTGATATGATGAGGGGATTCTTTGCATTGGCACATGCAGTATGGTCTATGGCATGCATCTACCATTCAGAATCCACCATACGCAGGCATGTCACATGGTCGGGAACTGATTTCCCTTCTTGTTCAACATATTCAATTAATGTCCAAATATATATATTCAATTATTTTCGTTGTAGACATATCATATCTCAGTTCAGTTTCTTTCATTTTCTAGTTTTGGGTCCAGTTCATCCAATTACTCACACTGCACATACATCTGTCCTTGTACAGTCAAAAGCAATCTTATCTTGTACAACATACAACGTGCGTGAATGATTTTAATAGGATTAGTTTGTACATGGTCATGGCATAATCTTATTATTAGATATGAAATTACTAATTACTAATTTAGTAATAATTTTTTTTGTCTACAGTATTTTCAATCCGACAGATTAAAGACTAATTCGTTGGGGATCTGAGTTTTATTTAAGAGTCTGTCGCTGGTCAATAAATTATTGTTTACACAAAATAAAATTTAAATCCTCAACGCTTGTTTAAACAGACAAGTGAGCTTACAACTCGAGTAATCCGATCAATTCAAGTTGATTATAATTTAGTAATTTTTTTTTTTAATGGATATAATTTAGTAATTTGCTATCGTCTCCGTAGGCAATTTTTTGTTGAAATATAGGGGGTGCCAAAGCCCAAAGAGAATAAAACAGGAGCAATCATTTGAATTTCAACCTCATAGACCATCATGTCTTCTGAATATTGGGCTTACCTTACAGCAACTATTTCCCATGTATGTTTGTGTCATGTATTAATATTCTTTATAAAAAAAAAATCTATTTTATGTTCCACATGTATTATTGAGGATATAAGAAAGAAAAACAGTTTACGAAAGTATTGAGATAGATGATAAACTTGGAGAAATCAGAGATTATTTTCAAAAGCCAAATTCCTATCGAAATAAGAGTAAATATTGAGGAGATAGTAGGAATGTCTACATGAAAGGACTTACGAAAATATTTTGAGCTACTGACACAGTAGAAAAGATCCAAAAATAAGGCACTAACATAAATAGAGAAAAAGGTGATGAACAAGTTAGAAGGTTGGAAAGAAAAATTACTAAATCAGGTGGGCAAAAAAATTTTGATTAAGTATGTGATACAAGCAATCCTAGCATATATTATGAATGTTGTGATGTTGTCAAAGAATTTCTGTCAGAAGATTTTCGCAAAAATAGCAAAATTCTAGTGGAAAAGCTCAGAAAAAAGAAAAAGGGGTGCATTGGAGAAGTTGGACAAAAATCAGCATGAGCAAAGAGGAGGGAAGCTTGGGTTTCAGGGATATGCAAAGTCAGAACCTGGCGTACCTAGTGAAACAAGCTTGGAAAGTAATAACTAAGAACCCTGATGCCACTTGGGTAAAAATACTGAAGGGTATATACTTCTCAGAAACAGATTTTTTGGGAAACGAAAGAGGAAAAAGGAGGATTTTGGGCTTGGAAAAGCATAATACAAGGAAGAGATTTTCTAAAAAGGAAAGGAAGATGGAGTATCGGACATGGCAAATCAATTAAAGTAAGGGAGGATTGTTGGATTATGGGAATGAGTAGAATTCAAGTAGCCATAAACACAATGATGGACAGAGTGAGAGATTTAATAGAGGAATGTGGAGGATGGAATGAAAACAAGATCAGACAAGTTTTTGCATAGAACATAGGAGATATGATTATGAAAACACCTATAAGCTTTATTAATAAAGAAGATCGGACAATGTGGCCTTACAGATATGATAAAATATACACAGTGAAGACAGGCTATTATGCGGCAAAGATGGAGAAAAGAGAACATGAAACAGGATTAGCGTCATCAAGTACAAATTTAAATGAACTTTGGAGGGGAATATGGGAAATGTGAGTCCCTAAAAAAATCAAAATGTTTGTTTGGAGGGTTGTACATGATATAATTCTAGTAAACAATAATCTATACAAAAAGAGAATCATAAGAAGCTCTATATGTCAAATCTATGGAACTAAAGTAGAAACAACAGAGCATGCAATATTATTATGTCCCGGGACGAGGGCTGTTTGGTTTGGAGCTCAAAGTCAATGCATCCCAGCACCAGAAAATGTTACTTCATATGGAGTATGGCTATTAGAGAACATGAAGCAAATTAATAGGGAGGGCAAAGAATTGAAAGAAACTATGATAAGCAAATTGGGATACCTAAGTTGGAAAATCTGAAAATTTAGAAACTATGCAATTTTTTGGAATAGTAACACAGAACCAATGGCAATGATCACAAGGGCGAGAATTTTGGAAACAAAATTTGTAGAGGCAAATAAAATAGATGAACAAAAGCAGCCAATCTCAGACAAAAGAAATAGTATTAAAAATAGAAATCTTTATAGAAGAAGAGTTAACTGAAGGCTGCCAATAGGAGACAGGCTCAAAGCAAATATTGATGGAGCTTTCAGGAAGGAATCCGAAGAGCGCGCAATAGTTGTTGTAATCAGAGATAAGAAGGAAAAGTGGTAGCAACATCATCTAAAATAGTCAGAGCAACATCAAGTTTGTTAGTGGAATCAATGGCATTAAGGAATGCTCTTATTCTAGCAAAAAACTTACAATTGGAAAATATCCTATTTGAATAGGATAGTTTACCTCTCATCCAAGCAGTAAAAGCGAAAGAAACTATCGGTGAGATAGATCCGATTCTAAGGGATATCTATGTCCTGGTGGAGGGTATATCGAATAGCGGTTTTATGTAGACACACAAGGAGGGAAATCAACTAGCACACCAAATGGCAAGCCTTGCGATAAATGACAGACTGAATCGAGATTGGACTTGGGACCAACCAGTGGAAATTAGAGAGATTGTAAAAAGAGAAGCACGGAGTACTTTCAGACAGACCATGGCCGAGCAGCAACATTTTCAACAAAATTTTAAAGCTACGCGAATAGTGAGAGGGCAGTAAAAAGACACCTGAAGTGTTGGCGCAAGATACCCAAAGACTCTAAACCAATCTTGCGTCGTGGCATCCTTGTAAGTAGCAAGAATCAGAGTTGCGGGAGAAGATAGATTAGAACCGTTGGGATTCTCCAGAAAAGAAAAGAAAAGAAATCAGTCGCGAAATTTTTGGCTTGCTGTCTTGGTGCGATGCAGGCACCATAATCGAGGATACAGATCTCACTGCTGGCTAGGGGTGTGTTAAATGTCAAAATAGGATGGAGATCCTGCTATGCCTCCCCTAGTGTCGCGATTTAGTGCGGAAGAAGAGTGACGGCCACAACGGAGCTACAATGCACCAGCCACTAGGACAAGACTCCTACGCAACCAACTTTGACTTGGGCGGCGGCAACTTACTCGGAGAGGACTTACCCGGAGATGATGACAGCTGCCGAAGTCCGAAGTGAAGGTGCCACACTTCCGTCTTCGATGATTCTGGCCCGACATTTCAAGCAAGGCAAGAACGAGGGGGAGAGCAGCATTGCCGATGGTGGAAAACCCTGCGCGAGCGTCGATACAGGAGACGGCAGGAAGAACGGCTAGAAAATAGAGCTCAAATCGGGATAAGGCACCGGTAAAGGAGTGGCGGGTGCAGTATGGGGAAGGAGAATGCATCCAGTGCCGGGTTGGGGACTCCGATTTTATGTGGTTTGGGCCTGTCTGTTGGCTTAGACCTGACAAAAAAAATCATTAAAAATACTTTTAGAATATTTCATCGTTCACAAAAATAACTTGTAATTTTGTCAATAACAAAAAAACTTTTTTTACCAAAGATAGGGAGACTCAAACTCGCGACCTCTATTAACAGAATTGGCTGAGGTGGTAAAATATAACTGAATTGTAAACTCTTGTCCTAATTGAATCTCAATTAAAATACCTTAATTTCCAAACCACTCCTCTTTTAGCCTTCATTCTTTTATCATCGTGGTGCCATAACTACCGCTACTATTGCCAAAGCTTTGTCTTCTTCTCTTCCCAGTGTTACTGTTGTCTTCTTTTCTTCCCAATGTTATTGCCATCCTAATTGCACTTTACCATCGTGGTGCCATAACTGACTCTGGGTTGAGCTAGTAGCAAGGGGGTTGTAGCTCAAACCCACTTGCTCCGTGAGGGGTGTTTCAATCCATGGTTAGCTACTAGGACGTGTCGGGTTGGCTATATAACCGACAGATGATATCATCAGTCATAGGGTAGGCATGGATCATATGCATTTGAGTGTATTGTTTGGGTGTGAATCTTGTTTGTGGGTTTGCCTAATTGAATAATCGCATCGATCTGCTAATTGACCTAATTGCTCTATCTGTACTCTCTAATTGTGTATGCTTTGCTTCGTCTTGTCTGTGTTTGACAACTGAGAGATCTCTCATGCTGGCGGTGGTGACGCTGAGTGTAACAGCCCAGACCACTCGCTAGCACGATATTGTCCGCTTTGGCACACAAGGCCTCACGATTCTGCCTTTGACGATAGGGATGATAGCCAAAAGCCTCCACACTCACTCGTCAAAACACGTCATGCTAGGGAAAGGTATCCACACCCTTATAAGGCATGCTTCGTTCCTCTCCCCAACCGATGTGGGACCTTACAATCCACCCCCTAAGGGAGCCCGGCGCCCTCGCTGGCACATCGATCCGGGCTCCGGCTCTGATACCATCTGTAACAGCCCAGACCACCCGCTAGCACGATATTGTCCGCTTTGGCACACAAGACCTCACGATTTTGCCTTTGACGATAGGGATGATAGCCAAAACCCCCCACACTCACTCGTCAAAATGCGTCATGCTAGGGAGAGGTATCCACACCCTTATAAGGCATGCTTCGTTCCCCTCCCCAACTGATGTGGGACCTTACACTGAGGGTTGTACTTGATGTTGATGATGGGATGTGTGTTGAAAGCTGAGTTTAACACTGAATCGTTGAATTATATGTTGATAAACTGTGGTAATGAAAAGAGATAGGCTAAGAGGAGTGTTGGATAAAAGCTTGAGAATGTATGTTATAGTTATACCGATTTCGGATTGGAATGGGGTAAGTTATTGGGTAAGGAGTCCTATAGACATGCCTGTGGTCCTTTCAATTTTAAACTATTCACCGTACTATTTTGTAAACTAAAGAAGTTTTCTTACGGCTTTTCAAAGTAATACTTTTCATAAAGTATTTTTTTTAAAGGGTTATTTCATGGATAAACTGCTTTTAAAATGAAACTAATTCTATTTGCAAGTATTTCTTTGCTTTAATGGTATTCTCGTCTCTACTGAGAATGTGTGGTTTGTTCTCACCTCAATATCTTCCACCCTTTCAATGACACAAGTTCGAAGACTCAGTTTGAAGTTGCGGGCGATTATTGACTTTATTTATGAGTTAAGATACTTTCATAGAATTCCCTCGCTTGTTGTTTAAAATTTTTATTTTATACAGAGGGATATGTGTTGTATCTGAGTCTTGTTTTGATTTACTTGTATAAGATTTATTATTATTAGTAATTATGTGATTATTATTACTCGGTGATGTGTGATATATAATTTTTAATGAGTTGTAAACGTTTTTTTGACATTTTATTAAATATTGAAACGCGATATCGAACTAAAGGCTCAATATTAAATAGTTAATAAGGAAAACAGGTTAGTAACGCCTTACCTTTGATACGATCATGACGTATTAGAAGTTGGGTTGTTACAGATGACGGAGAAGAAGGAGGAGATTCGATGGCATAGAAGGAGGAGATTCGGCGCTAGAGACAGGCTCGAGGGAGTTAGGGTTGCTGGAGTGGCTGCAACTACTTAGGTTATGTGGATTGTGGAGGAGGCTAGTTTTATATTAGAGTTTTTAAGAATATTGGTTCAGTTGGGTTAATTTTTTTTTTTTGTTAGAACTAAAAATTGAATCGAACTACAAAAAAATAAAAAATATTTTTTATTTATTTTTAGTTTGTTTGGTTATCAATTTTTCAGTTATTAATTTTTTTGTTTGATTAGTCAATTTTATTTGAATTTGATTGATTTTAAATACCTCTAGTGATAGTGGAACATAGTGTAAAAAATTAAAAAATTAAAGTTTTAAATTAGAAAATTGACGGTGGAACATTTTGTTAATTTGGCATGTTTTTAAGCAAACACAATTAGAAAATAGATTAATACAAACAAATTTACAGATAGATTTAATCTTTATTATCGACGGATTTTTGGTTATCGACGGATTTTGTCCCTCTGTAAAAGTTTCGTCGGAAATTATTTACCGACGGATTTTTTCCGTCGGAAAATTACCGACGAATTTTTTCCGTCGAAAAATTATCGACGGATTTTTCTTCAGTAAATTCTCCATCCATTTCATTAAGACGACGAACTTTTCGATGGATTTTTCGTCTGTAATTATAGACGGATTTTTTGACAGATTTTCTGTCTGTAATTACTGACGGATTTTTTGACAGATTTTTCGTCTGTAATTTTAACCTTGAAAAATCATCTTACACTCTGATTACAGATAGAAAATCCGTCTGTGAATCCATCAGTAAAGTAAAATAGATTTTTGTTTTTATTTTTCCAATTACAAAATAAACTTGTTTTCATACAAAATAGATATAAATTTAATACAAATTTTTATCTAATTTGTATTCGAATATTTATAATATTTCAAAAAATAAACAAATTTATCGTATTATCAAACTAAAAGAAAAGTACTATAAACAAGCAAGTCAATATAATTCAAAATATAAACAAAATGTATTGATCATCAACTATAATTCTTAGTATATTGTTCAACCCTTATGGCCTGCTGATGAGCGGATAATTTGTACGCTTTTTGGCATTGTTTTTAGTATGTTTTTAGTATGATCTAGTTAGTTTTTAGTATATTTTTATTAGTTTTTAGTTAAAATTCACTTTTCTGGACTTTACTATGAGTTTGTGTGT
>NC_029774.3:122212090-122220705 GCF_000817695.3 Arachis duranensis
TATGAGTTTGTGTGTTTTTCTGTGATTTTAGGTATTTTCTGGCTGAAATTGAGGGACCTGAGCAAAAATCTGATTCAGAGAATAAAAAGGATTGCAGATGCTGTTGGATTCTGACCTCCTTGCACTCGAAGTGGATTTTCTGGAGCTACAGAAGCCCAATTGGCGCGCTCTCAACGGCGTTGAAAAGTAGACATCCTGGGCTTTCCAGCAATATATGATAGTCCATACTTTGCCCAAGATTTGATGGCCCAAACCGGCGTTCAAAGTCACCAACAGAAATCCCAGCGTTAAACGCTGGAACTGGCACCAAAAAGAGAGTTAAACGCCCAAACTGGCATAAAAGCTGGTGTTTAACTCCAAAAGAAGTCTCTGCACGAAAATGCTTCATTGCTCAGCCCAAGCACACACCAAGTGGGCCCGGAAGTGGATTTTTATGTCATTTACTCATCTTTGTAAACCCTAGGCTACTAGTTCTCTATATATAGGACCTTTTACTATTGTATTTTCATCTTTTGATCATTTTTAGATCTGAGGATCGATCTTGGTTCTTCTGGTTCCCTCTCTGGGGCCGAAGCCAATGATCACACTATCACTTATGTATTTTCAACGGTGGAGTTTCTACACACCATAGATTAAGGTGTGGAGCTCTGCTGTACCTCGAGTATTAATGCAATTACTATTGTTCTTCTATTCAATTCTGCTTGTTCTTGTTCCAAGATATTCATTTGTACCCAAGAACATGATGAATGTGATGATTATGTGACGCTCATCATCATTCTCACTTATGAACAAGTGACTGACAACCACTTCTGTTCTACAAGCAAACAAGGCTCTAATGTTTATCTCTTGGATTCTTTAACCGAAATCTTCGTGGTATAAGCTAGAACTAATGGCGACATTCAAGAGAATCTGGAAGGTCTAAACCTTGTCTGTGGTATTCTGAGTAAGATTCAATGATTGAATGACTGTGACGAGCTTCAAACTCCTGAGGGCTGGGCGTTAGTGACAGACGCAAAAGAATCACTGGATTCTATTCCGACCTGATTGAGAATCGACAGATGGATAGCCGTGCCGTGACAGGGTGCGTTGAACATTTCCACTGAGAGGATGGGAGGTAGCCACTGACAACGGTGAAACCCTTGCATACAGCTTGCCATGGAAAGGAGTAAGAAGGATTGGATGAAGACAGTAGGAAAGCAGAGAGACGGAAGGAACTGAATCTTCATACGCTTATCTGAAATTCCTACCAATGAATTACATAAGTATCTCTATCTTTATCTTTATGTTATATGCGTTTATCACCATACCCATTTGAGTTTACCTGACTAAGATTTACAAGGTGACCATAGCTTGCTTCATACCAACAATCTCTGTGGGATCGACCCTTACTCGCGTAAGGTTTATTACTTGGACGACCCAGTACACTTGTTGGTTAGTTGTGCGAAGTTGTAGTGATCACAATTTCGTCCACCACCTGCAAAATAAAGTTCACGTTCAAGTTCTGATGAGAGCTCCTAAAATTAACAACCTGCAAATCAGATAGACACTCAATAATTGATGTGTTTCTATTTTGAATCAATAATTAATATGTGTTTTAGAAAAATAAAACCCTTTTAGATAAGAATAAAATTGAGAATATATTATTATAAATTTATAATATAAACTAGTCTTATTTATACTATGTCTTAGCTTATATATACATATGCTTGAATTCCATTCTTCTTGTGGTCCAAGCTTCTGACTTAGAACTATATATATATATATTTAAATAAATCCAAAATCTTATATCAATATAATATTCTGTTTTACATTAAAATAACTCAAGTAAACAAATAATTTCAAGTAAACAAATAAAATTGATTTTGCTGTTCAAGTAGATGAAAAAAATTTATTGTTTCTTTCACAATATTAATTATTATAGAACAGGAAATATGTACACAAAAAGTGAAACTTACATTATTTAATTATAAGAATCTGTAGAATCAAACTGCAGATTTCGCACCTTCTCCAACTCAAATTTTTGTTTTTATTCAGCGGCCTTAGCTTGAGCAGAAGCTTTTCCTTCGGCTACTTGTCTTAAGGCCTTTGCAACGACTAGAAGGAGTTTAAGATAAATAAGTGGGGTTGGTATATAGATACTTGTTGATGGCCACCGTAGATAGATAGATAGAGAAGAGATAAAAGTAAATAAACCTTAGTAATAAAGTGAGTGAGTATGTAAAAATCTCAAAATCTAAAACCATATTTGTGGTAGCAGCTCAACTAAAATGAGTTTAGTTTTGCATAAATTTTATTCGTAAGTTAAAAATTTAAAATTTAAAAAATGCTTTTTGTTGATATTTTGCATAATCTACCACTATTTGGACCTCAAATAAGATTAACTAAAGAAAAACAAGTTAAAATTTGAACAAAATTTATACATAAATTCAAGGATTAAGAAATTTGTGAGAAACTATGTCAAAAAACGGTTGTACCATTCACTGCTGAAGCTCTTAAATAAAGATTAATTTACACCCTCCTAATCCCTTGCTTTCTCTTCGTTCTAATAAATAGATAAGGAAAAGAAACACTATATTAATAAAATCATTCTTCATAATATATATAATGCTAATTAATCTATCAGAAAAAATAAGATGAATTCAATATATAATGTAAAATAATTTTATTTATAAGTATATTCAATTACATAATATTAAATTAGTAAAAAAATTTGTTCCGAACCCCATAAACTCCCATCTAGTATTTATTCCGAATATGACAGAGCAACTGCAGATTCAAAATCCACATTATTTGATAAAGATAAATATTAATGTAGACTTGATTTGGTTCGAAGAAAAATATGTCATCTTAGGAGGAATAAATGCTTACCAAGTAATGATTGAATCCAATTCCGTGTATTTACAAGATCTTTGTAATTCTTCAAAAATATATCATAGTAACTAAATAAAAAAATAAATAAAACTTATTAATATGACTCAGAAATTATTTACTTAATATCTGACTCAACACAAATAAATAAATAAATAAAATAAAAAATACTAAGAGATGCTTATTAATATGATTCTAAATATATGCAATGAAAATTTTATTACGATGATTCAAAGAATTTGAAAAAGCTAACTGAATTTAATTCATCTTCACGTACAAATTAAATGTTTATTTTTGTTCTTTGAAACTATGTTGCAGAAACAACAAAAACAAAATCAAAGAGCAAATGCAAAAGTAAAAGAAAATCTGTTACATAAGAAAAATCATCATCAACCTAAGTATGAAATACAGAAAGATAGAAACAAAATGAATTAAATAAATAAGAATGAAAAAAAATGAAAAAATTCATTGACCTTAGATGACTGAGAAAAAAATATAGAACCAAAAATCGCAGAAGAAGGTGATAGTTGAGACTCTTTGGAACCAAAAAACTTAAAAGGAAATGAAGGAGAAGAATAAGAAGAAGAAAAAGTACCCTCTCTCTCTCTTTGCAAGTTTTAAAAACTAAAACCACTGTATCAGAATCACTTTAACCCTTTAACTAAATTGAAGAGTCTTCTTCTCAATGATTAAGACTTTATTATAATTTGACTCACAAAATCATGGTTTTGGGTTTGGGAATGGTTAGTAACATAAAGCATACCAGAATAACTAATCTACTTAAATTAGGTATTTCTTTACAACAAAGATTTTATATGACATAGAAACAGATCTACATTATTTAATTTATACAAATGAAAAAATATAAAAAAACTTACCTTCCACCACGGCCTAAACGTCTTCCAGACTTGTCAAATGCCAATCCTGCAAAGTGACATAAGAGAAAAAAAATTAAAAAATGATGTGAGTAAGGAAGGGTATACGTACTACCAAAACACCATTGCCAAATGTGTCATTCCAAATCAATATCCCGTTTCTGAAGCTTTTTATCAAACAGTTTACATGCATCATTCAAAATGTTTTGATTAAATAAAAAATTCATCACATCAACCAAATAAATTACAAAATTAAAAGCAAACGCTAGCTTAATCCCAAATCGAAAATAAAATCAAGCAGCAACTAAACTAACTGGAAGAAAATATAGTAACAAATTCAAATACTTACCATCAATGTTGGGTTTGAAGAGAAGAAAAAGTCACTGAAGGAGGATTAAAGTTTATACTCATAAAAGTAGAGTTAGGTTTAACGAGAGTGATGATTGACGACGACGAGAGTGATGGAAGTCTCAAAGGCATTGATGATGGAAGAATGCGATGGATGACTATGGTGATGGAACAGCAGTGATGGAAGAATGCAGCGCTGAGGAGAAAGATTTGGAATGTGAATGAAGAGGAAGATGACTGTGAAACTCGTTTGGAGTGTGGACTGTAGAGCTCGAGGAGATAGAAGTAGAGTTTAGGTTTAAGTTAATATTTCCGATAGAAAATTTTAAATTACAGTGAATTTTTCGTCTGTAATAATTTAATAAAAGTGCAGCGTTTTGTCCATTTAATTACAGCCATATTTTTCGTCTGTAATTATTTTTTACGAAAAAAATTAATTTTTTCGATAGAATTATCAATGGATTTTTTTTATTTGTAATTTATGCTAATTTTTTTTTTGATAAAAAATTTCTCTAAAATTTTGTCTGTGGGATAAAATCTGTTAGAAATATTTATTTATAATAACTAGTTTTTAATAGTGAAAGATGTGGGGGTTATTGAGATGAATTTAATTACTTGTGGATAAGAAAGAAACGTTCTTCTAACCATTAGTAGAAGTTGGATTTGGACAGCATTATTAAAGGAAGATCGTGTTGGCAGCGGCTGCCAAAGATATGTTACATAAATTGAATCTTATCGATAATCATATATTCATTGTTATTTCAATCCACCGAAAAAGTAATAGTGGCGGTCTCACTAATCCGAAGGAAAAATCGGCTCAATTACTCGCCAAGCTTATTCAAAGTACAAAACCAAAAAATTGCACCATCATTTTGAGATTTGACACCCATTTTTAATTGATAAATTTCAAGAATTTTTTATAAAAAGAAATTAAGTAGAAAAATATTTAAAACATTAAAAATTAATTTAAATATTAAAAACTAAAATAATATTTTTAGGTTGATAATATTAAAAACTAAATATTTAGATATATATATATATAATGCGGTTACTCGTGTTTGCTTGTCACTATTATTGCTATGAATAGGTCAGAATCCACATTTGATGAATTTGTCATTCACTAATACATACACGTCGTTCTTGCTGATAGGTTGTGAAACTCTCCGGCAATATAACTTCAAAAATACTTTATGGTTTCTATGAATTAGAATTGAAAGATAGCAAGGACTTGAAATATGATCAGTTGTTTTAATTGGAAGTAAATTCATAAAGGTAAAATTTATTCAATTCTTTCTAAAATAAAAGATAAGTTATCTTTTATAATATATTTAATGATTATTGAATAAAATTGATTAATTTATTATGATTAATTTTAATTTTAATTTAATCTAAATTTTGATTACCTAATTAATTGATTAATTATCATATAATTTTTTTGTGAATTTTAAAAATTATTAAACATCAAAATTTTCTAAAACTCTCTTTTAATAAATTAGAGAGAGAAAAGATTACATGTACATATATAATATTGCAGAAGAATCAAAGAAGTTAAAAAAAAATGAAAAAGAGACTAGAGTGATCAATTTTTTCTTTGTATATATGGTAGGTATTTGGTGAAGAAGTGAATCTAAGGAATGATTGATAAATATAAACATATGAAAAAGATAGTTAATAATATTGAACGATAAATCATATAATATAGAGAGTGTAGTAATACTTTTTCTTGGTCTTAAGATAGAATGATATAAACAGAACTGTTATTGATTTTCAACTTCAAAGAGGCACTAAAAATTTTATTTATTTATTTTATTTTTTAATTTTTTTATTATGGTTAAAATTACAAAATATCATTTTTTTAGTAATTTTTTATAAATTCCAAAATAAGTTATATCTTGGTTAATTAGCTAGTTAGATTATCATAATTTAAGTTAAATTAAGAATTAATATTAACCGCAATAAATTAAATTATTTTATTCAACAATTATTAGACATGTCATAAAGTAGAATAATTTATCTTTTATTTTACAGAAAATTGGGTAAAATTTACCATAAATAAAATATGTATGTTTTGGTAGTGTGAAAATTCACTCTATTGAATTAAATGAAATTAGAAAATAGCATAGTTTGATAATTTAAAAAAAAAAGTCTAGCAGGATCTTTGTACTTGCATGATAATCTTCACTTGGTAAGCATGAAGCAGAACAAGAAGAGATTGAAGACACATACTACATTCATCGCTAAATAAAGAGGTGAACGTTAAAGGAGTCTGAAATGTTAGGTTGAGGTTTGGTCCAGGCTATAAGACTCTATGCCACCCAAGTTTGATTATGGTGCATGTTTATGGTTGGTAATTTTAGTTGATTTGTTGAATTATGCCATCTTGTCAATGTCTCTCTCCTACTTTATATATATGATAAATTCACATGGAGACACAAATTTAACACAATATTTTAATATTTTTCCTGGAGTTCATGCTTAATAAATGATTTTCAATAAAATTAGTGATACCCACCAATTTTACTTTTAAGTATATGTGTTTTTACCTTCAGCTTTCATACCTTTTATTCTTCCCAGGTCAGATAATTAACTAAACTTAGTAAAAGAATTGATCTAATATGTCTCTTAAAAGTATATGATAAATTAATTATTAGTGAAAATTTTAAAGATAAACTCCTAAAAAGTAATCTTAATTATTGAAGTCACTAATTCAATTATTTACTCCATCCGATATATATATATATTATTTATGATAATACTAGAAAGACAAAAAAAAATTAAATTGATCTTATTTAATATTTACTAATTCTAATAATAATTAATGAATATTAAATAAGACAAATTTTAACTAATTTTTTTAAACAGACATTTTCGATTATTTAAAACATGTTAATCATTTTCCTTTTTGTTTCATATGGCTTATTCATTTGACGTAGTAACGATTAGTAGAAGACTAGATGTAACTACAGACATTTAAGTTGGTTTGGTGAGATTACCTCAGATACGTCCCTAGACTTTGAGGCCTTGATGAGAGGAATTCGTTATCAATGCAACTTTTTACTAATTATTAAGGTTCAAATAAAAGATCAAACTGCACTTTAATTTTGTCTAATTACACTACAGTTATTTCATCATACGTTCGTTGTTGAATCAGTTGGTTTATATGAATAGTTAATATGGTTAAAATTCATTTTTCCGAAGCTTTATATATATTATATATAATTTATTTCCCGTACCATGTATAAATTGCACTAAGAGTGATAAAGGTTGCTTTTTAATTTTTTGGTCAACATATTCTCACAACCAACTGACCTAAGTACAAGTTGCTTGGCTTTTAATTAATGTGTACCGACAAAAATGATGAACTCAAAGCGAATCAGAGAAAGAAATTTTTAGAAAATTGAATGCACAATAGAGAAACTCGGTTTGCAAAAGTCCATATTGGAGGATCCTCTATACCATTTAAGAATAAAAAAATGGAAAACTAAAAGAGATCAGAGTACAAAATGTTATTAAGGCCCCTTCCATCCTAGTCCTGGCTGCTATCCATTTTAAGTGTTGCCTAACATGCATTATATGTAGTTTTTATATATACATATAAAAAAACCTCTCTATATATATATATTGCATAAATCAAAATTCAAACATTTAAACACACAATGCAAGATTGTTGGCTTTTTTGAAATAAGATATACTCTTTGGCTCATCATGTTCGGTTCAATTGTTGCATTATGGCTGGTATACAAAACAAAAGGTTGAAAAGTTTTGGTTCTATTTTGACCCAAGTGTCTGTATTAGTTACATGTCTACAACACCAGAAAGGGGTTGGGACTGTAGATGAGTAGAAATAAGTTCTTGAGCGAAACTTCCATACAATATGATAATCCAAATCCTGTGTTGCTTTAGTAGTTATTCTAATTAGAAAAGTTATAATTAATGTATAGTAATTTATGTAATACTGGACCAATTTAGTATTGTTATTTCATTATTGATTATTTAAACTAATCAATTTTGTTAACAAAATTTTAAGACTATTAATCTAAAATTTGTATAACAAATGCTTACCAACTAACCTTAGATACAATACCACAATCAAAATAGCATGTGACAACTCTTACTAAATAGACAGGTAGAGTAGTAATAGAAATGGAATAGCAAAACATTTTTTAGCTAATTATTTTAATTTTCGTAGAGATCTAGATAAACCAGATATGAAAAGAATACTATGGGAAGATTTTTTCTTTATTTCTCACTAGGAGGACAAGAGTTCAATTGAGTTTGGTATGGCTTGCCCCACAACCCATATTTAAACCTATTCAATTCTTGATCTTAACCCCACCAAACTTTGTCCCCATGTAAATCTTTTTGGTACCGTAAAATATGTTGTCATCACATGATGATTGAGTGTCAGCTCATTTTTCATTATTTACAATTGTAATTAACATGCATTGCCTCAGGTCTTATATTATTTTATAATTATAGTTACAAATATAAAATATATATTAAAAATAAATTAAATTATATAAA
>NC_029774.3:122220952-122251997 GCF_000817695.3 Arachis duranensis
TTTTAATTTAATAATTTGATAAAGTATTTTAATTTTTTTTAAATATTAATAATTAACTAATAACGAAAACACAATAAATTTTAATGACATGGTATTTCTCCACAGACAAAGTTAGTTCATTAATCATTATAGATAATTTTAGGTTAATAATTACATTGAACCACGTAGCACCGAGTTTCATGAAAAATCCAAGGCTTCACACCACTATTTAATACTATACGTCTATGGTGGCTACAATCATAAAATTTATGGAATCTTGAGCAAAATTCCACTAATTCACACCACATCTATAAATTCAAATCTGCTTTTTGTCAACCTCTTATTAATCCTATGTCCATGTTGGCAATATAAATAGTTCCCACCACCACACTTTGTCTGTTAGAGAGAGAAAGAAAAAGAGGTAGCTATGGGAAACGCTATGGCGAGGAGTAAAAGAGCTAAGGTGATGAAGATAGACGGAGAGACCTTCAAGCTGAAGACACCGGCTGTAGCCAACGACGTCGTTAAGGACTATCCCGGTCACGTTCTACTTGATTCTGAGTCAGTCAAACAGTTTGGGCTTCGGGCCAAGCCACTTGAGGCCCACTACGAGCTGAAGCCCAACAAAGTTTACTTCCTTGTTGAGTTACCGAAGCCTCAGCAACAAGTTGAGAAGAAGCCACCACTTCCTCGGAGGGCGCGATCCAGTGGCATCATACGTGGCATGAACGCTCAGGAGAGGCTCGATTTCTTGATGCTCTCTAAACGCTCCGTTTCGGACCTTGCACTCGTTAAGAATTCCCCTCCCGCTATTGGTGGGCCAGGCCCAAATAATGGTGGGCCCATGAGGGTGAAGATGAGGATCCCTAGGGCCCAATTAGATATGTTGATGGAGGAGAGTGGCGACGGCGGCGAGGTGGCGGAGAAGATCATGAGCTTGTATATAGGGAACAATGCTGCTGCTGGTGGAGGAGGAGGAGAGGCGGCGGAGGCCGAGGGTGGGGTGGCTGGCGGCAATAGAGAGGTCAACTATCATCATCATAAGGCTCGAGGGGTATGTGTTTCTTTAATTGTCACTAGCTATTTTGTTAATTATAATATTGTTGATTACTTTCTCGAATCTTTGAAAAAGTTGTTTGATTTTGGTGGACTTGGTGGGCTGTTATGCTTTTTAATAATGATTTTATTTACGCGATTGCTTGATACCGGGATGCAGCGTAGGTATGATCCTTTTCTTCATTTGGACTTTATAGTGTGTTTATACGTGTTATTCAAATGCTAAATTAATATAAATTCTTAACAACGTGGAATATGTCGGGTTGCAGATTAGTTATATTTGCATTGCATGTGTATTATACTATTATTATACTTGTTGTCTTCCGTTGAGTTTGACCACCTAAAAATAGATATTGAGAAATAAATAAATTGAAAAAATTGCAACCATGAGCGTCTTGTCATTTTTTAAGAACAAAGAAATTTGCAACAAAAATGAAAAAAAAGGGAGAATAACATGTATAATAAAATAGTTAAGCCGACAATTTAATAATTGTTTTCATGTATCTCATTTAAAATTTGTATTTAATTCTCACATCTCGTCCAGCATCTCCTAAGAGTAATGCTTAACGTTCATACCATCATAGCAATCAGCCGTAGCTTGCTGATGTTAAGAATGTGGGAAAATTAATTATGTTCGTACTTCTTCACATGTTTGTTAAGTTTTGAAGGACTTATTCTGTCTTTACTTGTTTTGTCTTAAGCTAAAAGAGCAATACATGCATGATGTATCGCCGTTTTCTTAGGTCTGCTGATTCATTATTCATATATGGACCACAAAGGAAAATTAGAAGTGGAAGCCAAAAGTGAGAGCGTATGAAATTAACGTCGGTGCTTCTTTTTCACACTACTATGAGAAAAACATTTTTTTTTGTCTGAATCGTCTATCAATTTTTTACAAATTGCAACTTGAGAATTTTATTTTATTTTTTGAAACGTCTTCTTAAATTTCTTCGTTGTTAAAAATAAGTTATTCAAAATATAATTTCGAAAAGGACATGTAACGATATATAAGCACTAAATTAAATATGATGCTTCAGTCGCATCAACTTTTCAATTGTATAAGCTTGAAAATTTTGTAGTCTTCACGTGAAGGTAAATAGTTCATGACAGTAACGTTTAGTTGTTTTATGGAGCATAGACTCTTCCTTTGACCTTTGAGCAAAGTTCCCTGCAAAGAAGGCATATAAACTATGATGGTTCCTCGATCGTTTACTATTTTGTGGTACTTATCAAACGTGTAATTGAAAACCCGAGTTTACAAGTAAACATGAGTACGAGCAATCTACATTCAAACGTTAGTTAGTTAGCCTAAGATATCATATCTATAGTTTCCTAGTGATTTGTTTCAAATTCCAAGTTAATTAGCTATTAGCTATTTTTTTTTAAAGAAAAGAGCTCAAGACAAAATGGTGGAGAATTAAAAAAAAGTTAATTAGCTAATATGAAAAATGAAATTTTCTTGGGATTATATTAATGTTCTTTATTGAATGGTATGAATTTTCAGAAACGAGTGAGTTTCAGACCAGTGGAACAAGGAGAAATTCGTGTGGAGGCAGCAGCTCCTCCTTCCTCATAGTCATTCATGTGGAAGCAATCCTAGCAAGATAGCCACAACCACAACCTTCTTTTAACTCTCTTTTTGAAGCTAGTTAATTTTTGTACTATAATCTGTAGACTTTGGTAGTCTGGTATGTATATTGAAATAGACATAGACAAGTCTATAAATTCATAAATTTTTAGTGCTCAGATAAGATTAAGCAGATGCAAATGTTATCTCAAATTATTTTTTCCCCCTTAAGAAAATAGCTTCATATGTCCCTGTGGACATAAAACTATAAAGATGAGACATTCAACAAGGAGCAATTGGTGTCTAGCAAGACCACTCAAATCAATCAACTTTTGAAATGTGTAATAGCATCCATCATAATTCACAGACATGAAGTATTTCAAATGTCAAATGTCCAAGTCTGAGTATTCAACTTCAATTTTCTACTTGATATCAAGAGTTTGATAGGCACTGAATTCCTTGCCAAAGAATCACAAAATTGTAACATGATTATTTAGACAACCTAAGGTCATACTTACCTCTAATGGATTCCCAGAAGGCAGGTATTGAGATTTCATCACCTACTTCCTTAAATGAAGGGAGATAATTAACATCCACAATTACATGATCTCGTGTACCTTCCTGAATTACAACATCAAGACCAAAAATGGTAAGCTGAAGCCTTCTTCGAAGCCAATTTGCAGCATCTGTAACCAGTTTAACATCGATAGACTCTCCGCTCGTTGCGCTGCAGTCACCACTGGCGGTGGGTAAAGATTTTAAGCTGTCAAACTCTAGAGGTTTGAGTTCATCGCCATTGGATGATTTCTTCAAAACATCAGCATTTGGTATAGAATTCTTGACAGCATGAAAAATTTTCTCACCCAAAACATAAAATTTATACAAAGTAGATGAATGATCCACATATTCCTGGATAACAGCTGGAAGAGGAACATCAACATTCTTAAAATCATCAACTCTGAAAACAATTGCCATCTTATGTGCATCACCAACACCACAAGCAATCTTAGGTTTCACTATACATGGAAGAGACAATCTAGCTTCAGCTAACCCAGTCTCGAAATTAAATTCTTCAAAATTATCTATCTTAAGAAAATGGGCCCCTCTAATCAAATGGCTTCCTTCCCTATTTAGTTCTTCTAAGCCAAGTAGAATTTGCTGTATTTCTAGTCTATCCAATAATGGATATATGTTCATCAGTGGGTCAATCACACAAAGATCCTGGTGAAGTTCCAAATATCTTTGCAGTTCTTGTATGTTTTCCGTGAAAGTAATTTTATTGTCTTCAACGGATAATATCTCATCTGTGGCTTTGTGGAGAACTATATCAATGTTCTTCAATTGAGTTGATAAAGGAAGCATGGGTGTGAGAGGCACAAACATCAACCCATTTTGAGTAGGACATAATGGAAATGCACCCCGGTTTGCAAAATCTACAACTCGAGAAGGCTTCATTATATACCCCACAGTTGCAGCATTAGTTCCAGTTGAACTTTTATTCAACTGGCACATAGTCAAGGGAAACTCTGCCAAATTTTGTATCCGAAGTGCATCTGTTGTGTAATACAAGCTTTCATCTCCATCGTTCAAAACAACAAGAAGCCATTTATAACTGCTTAATTTAGGTAAGACCTCCTTCTTGTTAGAAACTAGATAAACAATCCCGCCATCAGTATTAATGCTCCATGCAGGCATAATCTCATTCGTAGGATCATTTAAGATAAAACAATCAAAATTTTTCAAACTTGCATTACTTTGAAGAACACTCACCTTGCCATCTGGAGAGTCCACGTCATACGAGATTCCTATATGAATTTTGGACCGGGAGAGTGTTTGGATGAGAGACTCGGCTCCTGGCCGTAGTATGAATCCATTTTTATCCTCACCACCTTCAGTTAAGAGTACCGATTCATCCAATATCACTCCTCTCACTACACCCATCTGATAGTGTGAGCAAGAACACAAAAGGGATAAAATTATTACAAACTTTGGCAAGTAAAAAAATTAACAAGCATGACTTCAAAGTTTTTCCAATCAATCTATTATAAATTCTCAAAAAAGAAAGAAATGAAAATGCACTAGATTTATCCGGCATATATTCTATATAGTATATAAACAATGGTCTAAATACCAACTTTTCTTCGCAATCCCCCTCCCCCAAAAAAAATTCCTGTTTACTATGACATGATTAATTGCATAGTCTCTTCCATTACCTATTTTATTTCATATATCATCAAGGTTGAGCAGATCTCTAGAGAGGAAAAAGGCATTTAATGAAATCGGTAGATTACAAGTTTAAAATTTTGGAAATAGACCTAAGTTGACATTGGGAATTTGTTTATTAATGAACATGGTGAATGCGACCCAAGAAAAATAAACTTGTGGGAGAAATAGAAACGTGTAAAGTTAAAAAAAACAAACATGCATGCAAATTGGATGAAGAACTCATGGAAAGGGTGAAGAATTACCGAAGACCTGGTTCAGATTTGAATTTGTCTCTGCGATATGAGAAAGTTGTGTGTCCTAATAGGTAGCTGGAATTGCGAGGGATGGGTTCTAACTTCTGAGTACGAAGCTGCAAATCACAATTTCAAAGCTTTACTAAGTGAGAGTTTGGAAGAAGAAAAAGAAGTATCAAGTGCGGAAACGGCTGTTGATGTTGACAAAACAGTTTTATTCGGATTGGATCGGGTTTGAACACCCCATGTAACTGCCTAATTAGTACGCAAAGCTTGCTGGCAGGGAAATTTAATTTTTTGGTAAGTGGCAGGGAATTATTTTATAGAGCTTGCGATTAGGGGATTCTTTTTATTTTCTAGGGCCAAGGCCCACTAAGAAGGTCATTAACAAAAAGATGTGTCTAGGCCTAGTCCCTGTACACTGTTTCTTTCATTTCTTTTAGCTTCATTTATGATGTATCTGCTATGTTTAGTTACCCATGGCGAATTCAAATTTTTGAATATAAATCTTTTAGTGTTTGTGGGTGAATGTATAATATATAGGCCACGATTCTGGTGGCTGAGGTAGTGGTGACTAGTGGTGACTATTGGTTGACTAACCAATAAGATGATGATAGATGGAGTATGTAGTGATGTCTTTAACTTGTATTTAAATGTTTAAGTACAGTAATTATATTTTGTTTACTGGAAAGATATTTTTGTAAATAAGTAATGTTCCAAAGGATAAGAATGTCAATTTGTGAAATAACTTTGGAGAAGAAATGACGTGGTCTGCTTCGGCCAAAAATTGATGACGAGATGCACAGCCGACATAGTTGGACAAAATTAGCTTTAAGTGGAGGAAGGATACGCTGGTTATGTGTCGAATGTTGTGACTTTATTCACAGTAGCCATGGCCGAAAGTGAAAGTTGATTTTATACTCAGTGTGTGTTAATGGTTGAAGAAGTGGAAGAAGGTGGCACTGGTCCTTCTGTGAAAGGCGTTTGATAGTTCTCTGTGTTGTAGGATCGGCGTCATTGAGTTTTTCCTGTCTGTTTGAATATCCGAAGCAAAGGGAATAACTGTTGAAAGTAACCGTGGTTGGAGCTCTGAAGTTGTTTTCAGGTTGAACAAGAGTGTCTCCTTTTTTTTCTCTAGGACATGAAAGATGGATCTTTGTTGGTTCAAATGGGTTAAGTTTTTTTCTGTCAAAATAAATTTGGGTTTTGGCTTATAATTTGACGGAAAGTGCTATTCAAGACTTTAAGGGGATATCTCTGTGTTGCTTAATTTTTATTGATGATATTTTTTAATTTTAATTTTCTCATTTTCTTTTTTTATCTAGTTTTTTAATTATTTTTTCATCAGAATAGCCACCATAGCCACGGAACACAACTAGGTACCATAGACAACACCATATATATAATATATTATGATGTTGTAATATCCAAAATAGAGGTTGTTTAATCTATCCGATAAAAAAAATTACCCATGACAAATTGAGCTCTAAATTTATGATCTTCCTCCATTGAGTTACATATACGAGTATGTGCATTCTGTGATGAAGCTGAGTTGAGTATGTATTCCAATATTCCTTGTTCATGCAGTAAACTTGTGTGCTCCTATAGTAATGGTTCCAATATGATCATTTTAGCATAGAGTCTTCGAGAATATATAAAGGACGAGTCGTTTTTCAGATCACAAACTCATTAACTGCAAGTATGTTTAAATGAGTGTTTTTTAAATGAAAGTGATTTTATAGAAATAATTTTGAATAGAAATAAGTTTGTGTTAATATTTTTTTTGTGATTTAAATAAGTTAAGTAAAAAAATAAGAAAAATAAGAAATGAGTTTGTGTTAATATAATTTCTTAAAATTGATTTTGAAATACTACGTGGGTGTTTGAATTATCGGTTGTCAAATTAAAATTAATAAATTATATTATAAAAAATAATAAATAAAAATTATAATTATAAAAATGTACAATATCAAACTAAATAAAAATTAACAAAAAAAAACTCATATAAAAAGAAACAATAAAAATTTTATAAATAAAACAATGAAATATAGAAAAAATGAAATTGATAGAAAAGAATTAAATATAGAGTTAACAACACTAAATAGTGAACGCAAAACTAAAAATTTGTTTTTTGCAAACGTCCATTTAAGAACAAAATCTCATCTATCTGCTTTCAAAAAAAAAAGGGGGAGAATAGGAGCTAATGAAGTATTTGTACAATGTGTATAATAGAAATTTAGGGAAGTTCGATTCAATAAAATATCATATGTTTATTATTTCTGATACCCGGATGGTTATTTTGGATAGTATGAGTGTATTATGTTTGATAAATTAGTAATATTTTACCCTAAATATTTATTTTTTAACTCATATTGAATCAAATAAATAGTCTATTGTACACATAGTATAAATATTTTCTAACGGGATTAAAAAAATATCCAAACAAAAAATTGAAACATTCAAATAATTTGTACGTATCTTTTAGGGATGTCAATGGGACGGGACCGGCGCGGGAATGCCTCATTGCTCCTGTCTCTGCCCTCAAATTTTGTCCCCATCTCCACCTCACTTCCTGCCATGGGAGAATAATTGTCCCCACCCCATTTTTCACGTTCCCCATATTTTTCGCAGGTCTCCATTCTCCATTTACTTATGTTAAACATTTATATAAAAATTACTAAAAAAAAATATAAAAAAATATAAAAAAATACAAAATGTCAAAACAACACACAAACATACGTATCTTTTTCAAGAGCACAACTTACAAGCAAAGAAATATAAAATCAAGTGATCATAATTCCTAAAACGAAATTTTAAAATACAACTTCCATTCTTAAAAAAAGCCATAAAATAAATTCTTTAGCTTCTAACAAACAATTTCATGTTATCTGTTAAAATACAACACAAACATAAATATATTAACATACATCATAAATAAAATACCATATAATTAATAAGAATTTGACATAATAAAAAAATAATTACCTAAACTCCTAAATCTCCGTATCCATCAAACAATTTGTACGTATCTTTCACCTCCCAAATACCAAAACAAATACTTAAACTTATACTAATTAACGGAAAGGAAAAGTATATGGAATCAAAAGTTATCAGTCAAAAATTAAATAAAATTACATTAATTTATATTAATAATTAATTTTAAATTTAAAATTTAAAAAATTTAAAATTAATTAAGTAAACTTAATTAAAACCTATAAAAACCTTTCTCTTCTCTCTCACGTTAACCTACCCACCTCCAATAGACCTCTCTCTCTCACCAATGCTATTGGAAGCGCTGGCAACTTCCATACTCTCTGCGAACGCCCTCGAATTGAATGCACTGTTTTTCATTAAGATCTTAAGATGTGTAAAATTCTACGAGTCTTGAATGCAGTTCGCAACCTGGAGATCGGCATTCTTCTTAGCATTCAGCAGTATAAGGTTTCTAAGATTTGCATTTGTTGACATTTTAGGGAATATGTCTATTGCTTGCACTGCGGATATCAGAATATCTTGAAATGAATCAAGTAAGAGCATATACATATACATTGTATTTTTTTCCTGAATAATAGATTAATAGTCTTCTACTAGTATACTAGTGAGTTTGATGTTTATATTAATTCGTGTAGGAGGTGGGTTTTTTCGATCCAATCCAGTCTCACATGTATTGTGTGTGTTTTTCTTAATATAATACAATATGAATTTTGATGATGATGCAAATATATTTGTATCGAAGTCAGATTATATCTTAAAAGAATGAATTTGGAAAAAAAATACTATTTATCAGTATTAATTGTAAAAAACATTCATTTAATATGAAAAAAATTCTAATACTTAACAAAAGAAGCATTTAATTATATTTTAGTAAAAAAATTAAATATCTATAAAATTTAAAAAAAAATATGAAAAAAGAAACATTCAATTATATTTTATCAAAAATAATTAAATATCTATAAAATTAAAAAAAATAAAATTCTTAAAAAATAGAGATATTCACATTTGCAATACAAAAATTTTAAAAAAATATATAAAAGAACATTTATTTAGTATGAAAAAGAAACATTCTCGTATTTAGTAAAAGAAACATCTATATATATTAACTCGTAAAATTTTGGATTCACCCAAAAGTATTTTTTGATTCCTAGCATTGCTTTGCTGTGTTTATTCACTGATTTTAAATAGTATCGGAATAAACAAATTAAAACAAAACATAACATTTGTTCTTGGAGTAGACAAATTGACCCTCACTCAGAAAAAAATTTTAAACATGCGAAACATACAGCTTCAGAACTTATTAAGATTTTGGTGCACATGTATAATTAATGAAACTGCATGCATGGATAAAGCTATGCTAGATGATCATATAATCCGTAGCTTCATAAATCTAGGTGGCTGGATATGGCGGCAGGAGCAGCAAGAACCAGCTTCTGAAGCTGATCAATGAGCTCAGTCAAACTGTTGTACGAGGACCCACCTTTCTGGACCGCATTCCAAGCCTTCTCCTTCATTTCTTTGGCCTTACTCTTTATCCTCTCCGCTTCATCTCCACCGTCCATCAACTTCTTCACCGCCTTTTCTATCCTCTCCGCACCCACCACCTTCGTCTTCGGCTCGAACGGCGATATGCTCCATTCCGCTGCACCAACCTCCACTCCAAAACCATGCACCTGAGTTATCAGCTTCTCGTTATAGTATTGGTCTGCAAAAGCCGGCATCGTTATCATCGGAACCCCCGCACTGATAGCTTCCACCGTGGCGTTCCACCCACAGTGCGTCACAAACCCTCCAACAGCCGCATGATTCAAGATCAACGGCTGTGGTGCCCATCCTTTTAACACCATCCCTCTGTCCTCCTTCTTCATCCTCTCTTCAAAACCATGGGGCAACCACTTCTCATCACCTTCACCTTCATCATCATTGGTTTTCTTCCTATGCACCACCCACAGAAACTGGTGTCCAGAGCTCTCCAGACCCAAGGCTAATTCGTAAAGCTGCTCATCCGATAAAAGACACATACTCCCGAAGCAGATGTAAACGACAGAACCGTTTTCCTTGGTAGAAAGCCACTTCAGGCATTCATGTTCTTCTTCACTAACGGAACTTGTAGCCGTCTTTTGTACCATGAGAGAAGTAGGACCAATAGGCCATACTTTCCTTCCGGTGTGATTCTCGTAGTGCTCGGTGTACTCAGCGTCGAGCTCTCTGAAGCTGTTGGCAATGACGCCGAGGCTGTCCTTCTCGGCCTCAACGAGTGGCTCCGTGACTCTAGCGAAACCCGGCGATGGTTTTATCGGGATCGTTAGAGAGTGAGGTAACCCTGGGATTTCGTACGGACCTGAATTAGATTCGAATACTTCTGGGTGAGCCTTAATGGCTTCGATCATGCAAACGTCGAAGATAGAGATAGGGTTAAAGACGACCCTCGGGAGGTTGAATTGTTTCGCCGAGGCTACACTCCAGGTGAACATGATGTCCGGGATGAACACATCCGGCGGGGATTCGGAGATGAAGGAGTCGACGGCAGGCTTGATGAGATGTGCCGCCATGTAGATCTTGCTGGCGGTGACACTGTCTGAGACGGCGAAGAGATTCTCGATGCCAGCGGGGATGCCGAGGCGATCTGACGGGAACTTGAAGATGTGGACGCGGATGTGGTGGCCGGCGGCGGTTTCTTCGTCGATGATCTTGTCCAAGAGTTGTGCGTTGGAAGGGGTAGTTAGGATGGTCACGTGCTGGCCACGTGATGCGATGAGGCGTGCAAGGTGCACGAGTGGGATGAGGTGTCCCTGCGCGAAGAAGGGTAGGAAGTAAATCTTCAACGGCCTTGATATTGGCATCCTTCGGTAAGCCTCGGTTACAGGGTTCACTTTAGTTTTGACAGCTAAGTTAGGTGTTGTGTTTCGTTCCATTTATAGTCATGTCATGTACAGGACGAACGAAGCTTGACCACGAGGCCACGAGGTGCTCGCATTTAATTATTTTATATATTACTTTTAAAATATAACATAAGATATGATAGACTGCATGCATGGCTTCAATCCCTCGCTTTTGGCGTGGTAGGCAATATTATATTAGAGATCCAATTATAGAATGACATAGCATGTTTTTCAGTGTTCAATTGAATTTTCTTTTATATATGTCTTCTTTATCTTGCTTCAAATAATTGTACCTAGTGATGTATTTTTTTTTTAATTGTGGCTTTCTGCTATACTGCATCCATCAATGCATGATGTATATATTAGAAGTGTAGACCGATACATACACACACTAACGACTATGTCTGGTGTGCAATTATATTATAAAAGTCCATCCAAATCACAATAATTTTAGCTATATTTAATTAATAAATAATTTTAAATTGATATAATGTAAATAGTAATTATTTAACTAAAGTTGGATTAGAGTAAAAAAGATCACCACTCCGATTTTTTTGAATTTCTTCCCTCTGAATACAAATATTTTTACGTTAATTGATTTTAAAAATATTTGCTTTTTTATTTTATTAATATCAATTATGATATATGATTAAAATTGAACTTTTTGTTTCTGGGCTTACATCGAAACTTTCTCAGACTACTAACACAAAAATGGGGTTTAGTCATCAAATTTTAACTACGAACACTGAATCATGGTAAAAATAAATAAGTATGTCTTCTATTTATCACGAAACATTGTCATGGTGGTTAAAATATAATCTTTTACCACAAATAATATTTTTTGTAACTATACTTCCTGTTTATATTAATGTATTATGATTATACTGTCTTGAATAAATTAATTTTTTAAATAAATTTATTAATGTATAGTATCATTTTTAAATATTTTGACATTAACACATATTTATGAAATTAAATCTAAAAATATAAAAAAATAAAAATAAATTATTTTATTATTTTTTAATTAAAAAATGAAGATAAATTAAAAAAAATTAGTCTTTATTTACATGATTTAGGATTCATCGTATATTTTTGTGAATACTGTACTCTTATCTTATTATATGTATAACTATCTTTTTAAAAATTATTTTGTGAACTTATGAATTAAATTTTTTATTTATACTATTATTTAATTGATATATTTTATTAATTAATTATTTTACAATTATTTTTAATTATAAAAAATTGATACTAATTAATTTATGAATCACCTGTATAAAAGTTTACAATTTTATTAAGTAACAAAGAAATTGATTTGTAATTTCTTATAACAATTTGATGTAATAAAATTTTAGTAACTAATTTAGTAATTAAAATTTATTAAACATTAAATTTTTCAGATAAAAATATTTACAAAACTTACTTAATTAATGTATAATTTTTATTATATTATTTTGTGTATAATAGATAAATAATTAAATGATAGTGTATTGTTTGAATTTTCAAATATCAACGGCATGAAATGAGAGATTGTGAGGGTTATATATTTATTAAAGTAGTTTTTTGGTTATTTATTGTTATAATAAAAATTAAAGATAAAAATATTACAGACTCAAAATTTAAATTTAAATTTTTAATCATATTTGACCATTAAAAAATAAATAAATAACTATTGTATTAAAAATAAAATAATTTAAAGTATATTTAGTAGATAATAAACAGTAGAATAGAAAAAAATATTCTTAAGATTAAAGAAAGTTAAAAAACGATTTAAACAACAATGATTAAGCTGAATTTTTAAGATTTAGCATTTTAATGTGTGCTTAACAACTTTTGGCAGAAAGTTAAAGTAATCACGGACAAATTCCAATATAACTTCATACTTTTTTTAACACTTGAAAACACTCTCTTTAACCACACTATATGAATAGTTGTTGGAACCGAACCGGTGATTGAACTGACCGATAAATTACTGGTTGAACTGGTAAAACCGATGTCACGTAAATAAAAAATAAAAAATAGTTAAAAGTTTAAAATTAAAATTTAAAATATATATCTTCACTAACATTTTATGAAAGAATTAAGTCTCAAATTTAAAAAATAATCAATATAAAAAATATATAATTTTTCAGTAATACTACAATAGTATCTTAATTTGACACAATAAAAGTAACAATTAATTCACAAATTCTAACTGATCAGTAAATTTTAACACTAACATCAAAATAAATAACCTTAATCACAATATTAGCATTGAAATAAATCAAGCAGATTAATAAATTTTAGTAAAATTTATATTTATAATAATAATGGTATATAATTAAGATATAATTAATTTGAAAAATAGAGAATTTAAAATTAAATTAAATTAGATATCTATAAAATTATATAATTGAATGTATACTATATAATTGATATTTGTCATTTATAATAGCAAGAAGCTTTATATAAATTTAGATTTGTATTATCAAATTTTTGTTATCAAAATACAGTGGTGTATTTAANTATTATTATTATTATTATTATTATTATTATTATACTGAATCTTTATTAGTATTTTTCACACAAAAAAAATTGTGGCTGAAAAATCCGACATGCACATATTAGCTACGGATGAAGTGTGGTAGAATTATACTTTTTGATTTAATTATTCTTATTTAGCTACGGCATTATACGTGAACAATGATATACAAATTGTGGCTCTTTAAAAGTCTTCACAATGTTTAAAACGGTAGCTAATAACATTAAAATGGTGACAAATTGAAAATACAATCCTCCAATTAGTCATAAATATTTTTTTTGTGACCAATGTATAGTTGCTAGGGTTATCTTAAAGTTTAGCCATAATTTTTTTGTGACTAAACCCTTTATTTTTTGTAGTGGACATTGCGAACAATACCGCCATCGTAAAGCTCACCATTGCGTCGCACCTCATCCTGCCGCAGGTGGAATCCTTCATTGAAAAGGAAGTGGATAAAAAAGGCCGTGAAAAGGTTGATGAGCGGCTACGATGAAGCGGAGAAGATCAGGAAAAAAGCCAAAGAGATCCAAGAGAAGGTTTTGAAAGTGGTTGAGGAAGATGGATCCTTACACAATATTTTGATGGAACATAGGTTGTGTTTGTTTGTTGAGACATGAATATTAAATTAGAGAAAGTTTAGGGGTTAGTAGATTTTGTGATTTTTAGTCATCAATTAACCATCAATGATGTTTTTAATGGTGTGAAATTGTATCTAATGATGTAGAATCATTCAATTTTCTTTTGATGGTTAAGTGTTGACCAGAATTTAACAAAAGTGCTGGCACCCTAGCACTCCTCTATTAATTTATAGATATAGTAGTATATGTTTATTGTTTATTTGTTGAAATATGATAGTATATAAATATACAATATATATATATATATATTTAGTTTTTTTTTTAAATTAAACACTGATATACAATACATAGAACACAAAATTTGATCTTTTTATTTCTAATTATTTTAAAAATTATCAATGTATAAACACGGTAATGCATAAGATATAGAAAATAAAATTAACATTTAATTTATACATGTGTATCTTATATATTATTATCAAACACATTATAAAATTTGTGTATCTTTGTGTTTATGTATCTTTATGTATTTGTATATGCGTTTCAAAAATACTGACCAAATACAACGTATTGATCAGCTTCAGAAGCTCGTGATGTTCAAAGTGTTTTTTTGTCCACTCACTTGGGAAAACCTACCACTTATAGTGTTAAAGTATTTATAAGTGGGAGTCACTCAAATAAAGACGTTTAAAATATTTTTTTAAAGATATTTTTTAATAATTAAAATTTAACACATATAATCGATTAAACCATGTTATTTTTGTTAAATTAGGCCACATAAATTAATTTGACCGCAAAAATAGTGAATCAAATTTTGAACTGATCTAAATTAATTATTATTTTTTGTATAGAAAATGACTACAATACTCCTATTATAGAAAATGACTAAAATACTCTTATTATATATATTAATTTTGAGAATCCTTTTTTCTCTGCTGTCATAGGGTTAGGATTTAGAGTTTTCAAAATTAATATACATACATACATACATACATACATACATACATACATACATACATACATACATACATGAGTATTTTAGTTATTTTTTATAATAAGGATATTGTAGCCATTTTTATATAAAAAAATATTAATTTATACCGGTTTAAAATTTAATTTATTGGTTTTTCAGCAAAATTGATTTGTTCGGTCAAATTTTAATAAAAATAACACAATTTAATCGGTTATATACGTTAAATTTTAATTATTAAAAATATATTTAAAAAAGACGTTTTTGATATTTTTATCCAAGTGACTCATTTTGCAAGTACTACCTAGCTTTAAATATTTTTTCTATCATAAAATATAAAAAAATTAATTTTAAAAAAATTAAAAATATTATTTTTTAGGATTTATCTTTTTTTTTTCATAAAGTTCACTTAACAAATAGGCGAACTTTTGTAATACATGCGATGTGGATAAGGATACTGTCGTGTATTCTGGTGGTCTAAAACAGATATCCACCTACATAAATTTTTTTTCGAATATCTGAATTACAACGTGAATTTTTTTTAAGAATTTGTGTTGAGTTCTTTTATGTTAACTCGTATATTTGCTACATATATACTAGTAAAAAAGATAGTGTAATTTTTTTTTGGGTTGAGAATGTAGAATAAAATGATAATGGAAGAGAAAATGCTGCTCCAAATAATAATGAACAAGCAAGTGTCAATCTAACTTTGAAAATTGGTAAGTTGAGAGCTGATGAAGTGAGCACTCATGTATAATATAATTGTTAGGATTGTTGGTTTTTCATGTTAGTTATTATTTTAGTTGTGATGGTAAAAGTTTGACAATATTAAATGTTGTATCTTTACTCAACCCTTGGTCCACAAATTGCATATATCTCGGAGTCTGATATAATTGGCAAACACCTTCTCTAACAAGCTCCCCACTCAGACTACCACCATCCTAACAAACCGGGATGATAACAAACCATGAACCCTGTCAAACTTGCAACAAAGATACGAATAACTAACCTAAATAACAAACTACTCGAATAACTCATTATATATACTAATGAGCTAACAATCTAAAGGTACGCAATTCATTTCAGTTTTATTCTGAACTCTCCCACACTCATACTTACTTGAGCGTTGAATCTATTTGCAGGTACCCAACGCCGCCACCCCAGAAGAAGACGACGTTCCATTCCCTTTACTCCAAGGAAAGCCAGTTCAAGCATCACCAGAACGAGCTATACCTCGGAGTTCACTTTCACACAGGAACATTTGGTGCCCACCGTGGGGCCGAAATTTCTCTAACCCCACAACTTTTTACTCTGCATATTTTTTCATTTCTTTTTGCAGGACACAAGACATGGCGAACGAACACAGCCACGCCCCTTCCGACATCAATCAAGCCAAAATCATAGCGATCAATGAGGCCCTCAGGGCTGAAAATCATAGAATGGCTGAGCTCCTACGACAGATGGAGCATGACCGTACCAAAGGAGCACACAAAAATGTTGAAAACAAGGACGATAACAACGAACACACCTCGAAAACTAAACACACCGTCCCCAAAACCACAAAAAAACTACCAAAAGAACTAACCCCTTCACAAAAGAAGTTATGAGCTTTGAGATGCCCAAAAATTTCACTTTGCCTTCAACCCTAAAACCCTACCAAGGAATAGGAAACCCAAATGTCCACGTCACCAAGTTCCATGCCATGATGTTCATGAATAAGGAGTCTGGCCCCATCCTATGGCGAACCTTTCCAACCTTCCTAGATGAAGCCGCCCTAATTTGGTTCTCCAACCTACCCGAGAGTTCCATCTCAAACTTCGATGAGCTGGCCGACCAGTTCGTCAATCATTTCGCTGCATCCAAAATATACGTCCACAATTCTGATTACCTGAGCACCATCAAACAAGGGCCGAACGAAAGCCTAAAGGACTACATGACTAGATTCGCTGAAGCAACCAATGAAATACCCAATCTAAACCACGGAGTACATCTCCACGCCCTAAAAAGTGGCCTTTGGCCAGGGAAATTCAAAGAACCCATAGTAATAGCAAAACCCAAGACCCTGGCCAAGTTCCGAGAAAAAGCGACAACTCAAATCGAAATTGAAGAATTTCGAGCACTGCGAAGGGCGGAAAAACCTACACCAAATAGAGAAGAAGAAAGACGTAACAGGCACTCAAGCAGTAGAACAGATCAGAAATCATTCAGACTAACTCCTAAGTTTGACAGCTACACCCCCTTTAACGCAAAAGGGAGGACATTATAAAAGACATATTACATTCAAAACTCATCAAATTCCCAAACAGAGCCGGTACATATCAGGACCAACGGCACGTGGACAGATCCAAATATTGTGCTTTCCACCAAAAGTATGGCCACACCACAGACGACTGCGTAATAGCAAAAGATGTCCTTGAGAAGCTGGCCCGCCAGGGACTGTTAGACAAATACATTGACAGCCAAGGACGAAGGCGGAACACGGAAGACCTCGGCCAACAACCTAAAGCATCTGATAATTCCCGAGATAAAGAGAAAAAGGTAGACAGTGATATCAATCCACCACGTAGGATAATAAACTGCATTTCTGGTGGTTTTGCAGGTGGCGGATGTACGAACTCGGCAAGAAAAAGGTCATATCGAGCTATGATGACAATGACAGAATCAACTCCATCTCAACCTATCAACAGGGACAAGCCATAAATTTTTTTCCCCAAAGACTATAAGGCAAACGATCGAAACCTGGACGACCCAGTCGTCATCACAGCATAGGTCGGAGAACCACTGGTAAAGAAAATCCTGATGGATCCAGGGAGCAGCGCGGACGTGCTGTTCTATTCAACATTCCAGAAGATGAAACCGAGTGACAAGAACCTCCAACCCTCATCCGGAGAACTGGTAGGTTTCTCAGGTGAGCGTGTCTCCATTCGAGGTTATATTTGTTTACAAACAACTTTTGGGGAATATCCTAACAGTAAGACAATAGATATACAGTACCTTGTCGTGGATTGCAAAAGCCCTTATAATATCAATATGGGCAGATCATCTTTGAATGCATTCAATGTTATTGTTTTTACTGTGTATTTGTGTGTTAAGTTCCTTTCGCAGGACAATAACCAAGTTGTGACTATCCATGGATACCAAAAGGAAGCCAGGCAGTGCTATAATGCCAACCTAAAGACTAAACAACCAAAACAACCCGAGCAATAGTATGTTTAGGTAGTATACAACTCGGAACAACTGCCTCCCTTGGCCGAGCTAGACCCGCGAACCAACCATCAAGAACGGTCGATGCCAACAGATGACCTTGCTAAAATCCAGTTAACAATCAACGAAGGAAAATATACATACCTCGGCAATGCGCTACAAAACAATAAACAAGGTCAACTAGCCGAGCTATTGAGACAAAACGTCAACCTATTCGCATGGATCTCAGCAGACATGCCAATGATAGATCCTAAAGTCATCTGCCACAAGTTGGCCATCAACCCATCAGTCTAATCTATAGTCCAGAAAAAAGACACCTCGTCACAGATAAAAGGGCAGCCTCTCTGGAAGAAACCCAGAAACTATTCAATATCGGTTTCATCAAAGAACTCAGATACTCCACTTGGTTAGCCAACGTGGTAATGGTAAAAAAGAACAACGGTAAGTGGAGGATGTGTGTGGACTATATAGACCTTAACAAGGCCTGTCCAAAGGACGCATACCCCCTCCCATGCATTAATAAACTTGTTGATAACTCATTTGGTTTTCAATGTTTAAGTTTCATGAAAAATCCTCCGAACAGGTTACTATTGGCCAACGTTACAACAAGACTGCATGAACAAAGTCAAACATTGTAATCACTGCCAACGCCACGCACCAATCATCCACAACCCGGCCGAGCAGTTACACGCATCCGAGATATGCTGGCCTTTCAATAAATGGGGGCTAGATATCCTCGGACCATTTCCACCTGCTCCAGGCCAGGTTAAATTTTTAATTGTCGCTATTGATTACTTTACAAAATGGATAGATGCAATACCTTTGGAAAAAATCACATCTAAAAAAATGATTTCTTTTGTATGGAAAAACATACTATGTCGATTCGGTATTCCTCAATTTATTATAACTGACAATGGTAGACAATTTATAGATAAAATATTTACAATTTTTTTAGAAAATTTCAAAATAATCCAACAATTCTCTTATGTCAAACATCCACAAACTAACGGTTTAGCAGAAGCAGCAAATAAGATCATTTTGCAGGGTCTCAAACAGAAGCCCCACGACTCAAAAGGAGAATGGGCCGAGCTCATTCCTGAAGTATTGTGGAGCTATAACACAACTGAACAATCATCGACAAAGGAAACACCCTTCAAGCTGGTCTACGGATGCGACGCCATGATACCAATTGAGGTATCCATACCAAACACCAGAACCATAAATGCAAACGAAAGCAACAACGTTGAAAACAGTAGAGCCGAGCTCGACCTCGTCGAGGAAGATCGAGACAAATCAGCATTACGACAATTAACAGCAAAACGGGCTATAACTCGAAAATACAATAAGATGCTCAAACCGAGGACATTCTCAGAAGGAGACCTGGTCCTCAGAAAAGTCAAAGACATACGAAAGCCGCAAGGACACGGCAGGCTAAGCGCTAATTGGGGAGGTCCATTTAGAATACATCAAGTTATCGGCAAAGGAGCGTACAAAATACAGAAACTCAATGGAACTATTCTACCAAATACTTGGAACACATCATCTCTAAAAATGTATTTTAGCTAGTCTATAAGTCGAACATAGTGATGCACTCTTTTTCCTACTACCAGATTTTATCCATAAGGAGGGTTTTGCTAGAGAGGTTTTAATAAGTCACACCACCCCGCAATCTTCCATTCCAACATAATAGAATACAAACAATTATCTATGCACCATCTCATACTCTAACAATACTAACGAAACGACAAATTCAAAACTTTTCGCCGAAAAACATATCAGGGATATAGCACAAATATAAATTCAAACCCTGCACATTACCAAGCCTGTTTGGCCAAAGGCCAGCAATTCAAAACATCTAATATCAAAAGAGCTATAAGCCTAAAAGAGTTCCAAAAAAAAAGCCAAATAGTTAAAGTCAAATCCTATATATCCAACATATTTCACTACAATTCAAACATCAGGGTTTTCACCCTCCCTCTCCACACCATTCTCATCCTCAACCAGCTCATCGCCTACAATAACTTTACAAGGATCCATTTTCAACAAATCAGCAGCAGGCGCCAGAAGTTTCGCCTGATGAACCGCCCTTTCAAACCCAACCGAGAACATCTACAGACCATGATCCCCCTTCTCAGTCTCAGCTTGTTTCTTTTCTACACCAAGCACCACCAGTCTGGCTTTAAGAGACACGTTTTTCTCTTTCAATTCCTTTTCAGTTTTCTCATAAGCTGTCAACCTCTCTTGCAACGAATTGACTAAATCAAGTGCATCATGCAGCTTACTCGATTTCTCCACGTTCTCTTGCATCAGCTGAGTCCTGGAAGCCCTATCAAAGGAGTCCCGAGCATTCTTAAGTTCCTGAGTCCGACCAACACAGAGCAACCGTAATCCCATTACGTAAATAAAATAGAAAACAAATCCAATCAAACGAACAATGCAACAACAAGCTAAAAGCTTAACCAGAAAACAGATAATAGCTGCAAGTACTGTGCAACTCCAACATCACCAACATCATGCACAAGTTTCACATCAGAAGGATTTTGAGCCTGCCCATCAGCAACAATAGGGAAAGGGAAGTGCTCATACCAAACTGACGTCAAGTCCCCATCCCCTTATAACCATGCAATGCCCTCTGATTATCAGCAAATCTCTTAACCTATTCCAAATCCATGCTTTTCCCACCGAGCTTATCCTCGACCACATCAGCCTCTTTCTCTTTCCTCTCCCCCCTTTTTCTTTTATAGCTAACCTTCTTCGCTGGGGAACTCTGATTCACCTCGGCACCAACCTCAGCCACAACCTAACTACTCGAACCTTGCTTTTCAACATTCTTTGATCGAAAAAATGCCCTCAAACTACTCGACGTCACCTTGGGGGATTTCTCCACTACAAAAGCCAAAACAATTAGAAAACAAACAGCCACACGAGTATACAAATACATAAAAGAAACTAGATTATTTACCTATATATTCAGATAAAGCGTCTTTATCAAATTCAAGTTCAAGTATATCCACAACAGAAAGAAGAGAGGACGATGATATATGGTTTACCAAGAACTCAACAACCATTTCATTCCTATACTCCATCCTATCCATACCTAGAATTTGCCTAGGCCGCGGAACCCAGAACAAGGGAAACCTTTCCAGCAAACAATGATCAACATACCATGGAAACTCGCTCTCAACTACCCCAACTTTCAGGAACATGGACTTGAAAACTTTAAACGACGAACGGTATAAGCTAAAAATAGCACGCCCTGGGGCACTAGCAAGGTTCAACCAACACCCCCTTTTCACACCCTTACATTGAAACAGTGCAAAAAACACCTCCAAAGATGGCTCAATTTCTAAAACACCCATCAAAATTTCGAACGCTCTATCAAACGCCCAAGAATTGGGATGCAATTGCGATAGATCACACTTCAGTTGCATTAAAACACCACACTCAAACTCAGAAAAAGGAAACCTACCCCCTAACTCTACAAATATAGCACCGTACATATAAAAAAACGTAAATCCTTCACCATGATGGAAAACCCTATCAACAGCACTACATGGCGAAAACTTTAGTTCAATACTACTACCCTCCCTAACCCAAGAACACGGCGAACCCAATTGAGAGACGCTAAGATCATCATCAAAAGCGGATACCCAACCCCTTACCGACTCAGCAACCCAATCGTAAGGATTCAGAGGGTCGCAAACGAAAATCTCTTCCACAATCTTATCAGTACTATCGTTAATCTCCCTTTTTCTCTTACCCTTAACCTTCTTATCAACCACCACCATTTTCCCCTTATCCATCAGTAAGAACAACAGTAGAACTAGCAAGGAAGAAAGTAGAACAGAAACAAAAAACTAACATTTTTTTCTCATCTTCAGGAAACACATAGAAGAAGTAAAAACGACAGCAATAAACTAAAGGTCCAAGTAAATCCACCAGCCCACTAACCAGATCTTCAAGTAAAAAACCAAAACTCCAAAATAAACTACAACCATTGATTCCGAATACCAATCCACCAAATAACGGTCCTGATTCAAAACTGTCCCTATTCTCAATAAAGCATTAAACCACCTAACACGTTCTCCGAGAATTTTTCTTTCTTCAAAACCCCCAAATTAATATACCGCCAAAAACGCAACCTTGACACATTTTTTCAAACAACCAAGGAAAAATAAATTGACCTTGTGGGCTGCCTTTATACCCACCTCCAAGCTATACATTAAGCTCGACCTATTATACCTCGGCTTTGAAATACAGGTCAAGTTTGTGGGCTATGTACCGTTACTCAACCCTTGGTCCACAAATCGCATATATCTCGGAGTCTGATATAACTGGCAGACACCTTCTCTAACAAACTCCCCACTCAGACTACCACCATCCTAACAAACCGGGATGATAACAAACCATGAACCCCGTCAAACTTGCAACAAAGATACAAATAACTAACCTAAATAACAAACCACTCAAACAACTCATTATATATACTGATGAGCTAACAATCTAAAGGTACGCAATTCATTCCAGTCTTATTCTAAACTCTCCCACACTCATACTTACTTGAGCATTGGAGTTCCTTTGCAGGTACCCAACGCCGCCTTCCCAGGAGAAGACGACGTTCCATTTCCTTTACACCAAGAAAAGCCAGTTCAAGCATCACCAGAACGAGCTATACTTTGGAGTTCACTTTCACACAGAAACAAATGTAATTTGTTTATGGATGAATGAAAGTATTTGAGGATCATTTTCTGTTTTATTAATGTGGTCTATATTGATAGATTATAAAACCTAAATACCAAACTGAATAAAAATCACAAATAAATTAACAATAGCAGTTTCTGATCATAATTATCAAAATGTCAATGCAACATATAAAAATAAACACCATAGAGCAGCTACAAAAAAAATTACAAAAAGATCTCAAAGATTAAATTGTCACTAAAATATGGACTACCAAAAAAAAACTATAAAGTTTGGTTGATGTGGTATTCATAATTCTAAATAAATAAAAAAAGCCCCAATGCTCTAGCTAATTCCATATATGATCAAACATCATCATCAGCAAGTGTATCTAATAATATATAGGTGTTTTTTTCTGTTTGGTGCTTTGAATCATAGACAAACTTCATAAAATTGGACAAGTTAAAAACTATTATTGCATACTTGCTTTTTGTAGGAGATCAATATTATAGAGGTGAGATCCTCTTTTTAGTTAGCAACTTCTGTGATATTATTGTACTAGTAATGCTGGTGCCAATACAAAATTAGAGAATTTATTGTTAGTTTGAATTAGTGTGACAAAAGAACTATGACAAAATAGTGGTAACAAATTGGATTTATTACTCGAACCTCATTTTGCGATCCGCCATAATTTGGTTAAGATAAGTCAATCTTCGCATCTTAGGGTACAATTGTTGGTGTTAAAAAATTTTCTATGATAGTAACACCAACAAGATGAAGATTTTGAATACCTTCATCAGGAAGAGTTTAAATAGCTTCTGGTGCATCAGTGGCAGTGTTGCTTGCAGCACCTTCAGGTGCACTCCCACTAACAGTAGCAACTACATAAGCTCTCTTCTTTGGACGCCTCTCTTAGTATGACCCTTACTCCATGTGAATGGTTTTAGGTGTCTCTTCAGATTAACATTTGAGTTAGCTTTTTAATTTCCAGCACTATTTTCATCAGAGCTACATCCAAGTTCCTCTCCATAGTCAGTTATACCAACACTCAACTATCTTGTCATACCTAAGTTTTTTGTAATAATTTCTTGCAAAAAAAACATCATGTGTATATTCATCTAAATCTTTTAAGCAATTTCTATTATCAGGTGAATAAATTAATATTATATTAGTATTCCTCTTAAATATTCCACTATGATGGAACATAATATCTATCAATTTTTTATCAGATTGATAAACAAAAGTAAACAATTTTAACTAATGAAGTTTCACACTATTAATAATAGAGTTAGCAGATCACAACACAACACAAATAAAAATTGTCTGAAATAGCTATCATCATTGACATTGGTTTGTGAAAATAGAGCATACTAAAAATTTCCTATCCACACCAGACACAAAAATTCTAGCTAATAATTTAGTTTAAAATATATTTGATCAACCTATACAAAATCCTAAAGTAACATTCATAATGACACATACCTTAACATGGTAAGAGATGGAAAATATTAATTTTATCTATTGTACACCTGCCTCTATGTCAGGAGATTTTCCTAAGAAGCTTTGCTCTTTCTCTCAACGATTTCCGTCGTTAATGATGATGAGTAGGGTTCCAATAAACTCTAAATTGTTTCATCACAATAATCCTAACGAGCAATCGCGAATGTCAGGATTTTGAGCACATATAGTGTTTTACTTTTGAAGAAGATGAAGTGATTACTTTATTTTGGGGACATTTTAACTCTCTTAATCTTAAAACAACGTCATTCTATTGAGAGTTTAGTACCAAAACCAACACGACAATGTTTTATGTTATCCAATGTAGTAGTCATTTGCGAGGTTTACTATGTTACTGCCGGCAACAAGCAAATAGGCCAAAAATTAGACAGGAGACTAACTAAAGACATTTTTTGTTTAAATTTTGGAGACATAAATAATATAATTAAGAAGTCAATGACAAAATTAGTAACATTTTGCAAATCTCAAATTATATTTTAGAGTTTAACTCCTTCAATATATTTAGATTCACAGTGATCTATTACAAACAAAATTAACTCTAATACTCATTCAAACTCTTCATGTTAATAATTTCAGAAGTCATCTTATTAAATGAAAAAATTTATAAAAGCTCTCAAGACCAAATAAATATTCTTGTTTTGTGTCATTTACTTTATGATTTTATATAATTCTTATTTTGTTATTATTTTTATCTTACCTTTCATCATATTAATGTGATAGACAATTAATAAATCAGAACAAATTAAAACCATACATTTGCTTTCTAGAATACTTAACTCATCAAATCCATATTTTACCAAAGATATGTAAAATTTAATTTTTAATATTTTTGTTATACATTTGTATGTTAAAGTAAAAGATTTACAAAGTTTTATTAATAATAATTTTAACATATATTTTAAGAGCACATAATAATTAAATACTTGTTTCTATTATTACTTCATTTTTTTTCCTAGAAAGTTTCTAAATGCTTTCGTTTTTCTTAGATTTGTTCTTTAATTCATGTGTTTAACGCAATGGAGGCCACTCAGATAAAGACGCCTAAAACGTCTTTTTTTAAAGATATTTTTATGTTGTGTTTTAATTGGTTTCTGTATAATTTATTCGGTGTTCCTCGTCACATATTATTAAATTCCTCAAAAGATTTTCTTTCCAAAAATAATAAAAAACATTTAATTTGGACTAAAACAAAAAAGGTAATAGATTAACTATTAGATTTTTTTAAAAAAATTATTTACATAAAAAAATATATCACATTCATCAATATATATATAACAAGCTCAAGCCTCTTAAAATTTTTTATAAATAAAAAATAATTAATTTATATTCGTATAATATATAAAATAATTACTATATTATTATTATATTTAGATTAAGATTAACTAATTTAAATTTTATTTTTATTTTTAATATAAGCATTAGAAATAAATAAAATTTTTATAACTAAATGTAGTGTAACAAATATATATAATATTAATTAGTTCTTAAAAAATTCTAAAAAAATAATTTCTTTCATTTTAGTAAAATAACTATTTATTAAAGTAGACAAATTAATTATTTTCTTCTCATATACAGTTTTTTTAAGACATAAAAGTAAGTAATTAGGACATTGGTTAAGATAATTAAAGTCACTATTTCATTAAATTTGTAATTTAAAGAAAAATTCTAGTTAATTTTGGTATAAAAATTTTGAATTTGAAAACATTGATAAAAATTATGTTGAATTTTGATTTATTTGATTCTTATTTAAATTAATCACTACATAAGTTAAAGTTCTGTTTTGAAGTTATATTCGAGCTTTAATCTGATTTTTAAAGTTTCAATTTACTTAGTTTGATTTTTTAACTTAGGTATCCGTGTCTCATATTAGGGTTTTAAGGGTTTAGTTGAAAAAAAAGGTAAAAAAATTTTAATTGTCACATCAAATAGTCGCTAGAATGTATAATTTAGCAGTCGTTAGTCCATCTCAGCATGTCGTTAACGATTTTGTGAGACAGTGACAAAAATAAGATTAGGAACCAATGTGATTCATAACTATTAAGTTGGGAGACTAAATTGAGTAAATCAAAAATTTTTAAATTAGATTGAAACATAGTTGTTAGAACCGAACCAGTGATCAAACCGATCAAGCTACTGGTTCATTGGTTTATTGGTTCAACCAATAAATTACTGGTTGAACCGATGAAACCGGTCTCACGTAAATATAAAATATAAAATAGTTAAAAACTTAAAATTAAAATTTAAAATACATATCTTCACTAACATTTTATGAAGAATCAAGTCTCAACTTCTAAAAATAACTAATATAAAAAAACTATAAAATTTTAATACTACAATAGTATCTTATTTTGATACAATAAAAAATAATTAATTCACAAAGCAAGATCAAGTAAATTAATAAATTTTTAGTGAAATTTATATTTATATTAATAATGGTATATAATTAAAATATAATTAATTTTAAAAATAAGAAAAACAAAAATTAAAGTAAATTAGATATTTATGTATACTATATAATTAGTATTTGTCAAATATAGTACTTAGAAGTGCAATAGCTAAGTGGCAAGTAGAGGTTGTTTTTGCTCCAAGATTCTTAGTTCGAGAGCTTGTAGAGACATTTTAAAAAATTTTTCAAGCAGACCAGTTTGGTTAGACCGGTTTGCACCAGTTCTTACTGGTTCATACCGGTTTTATTCCTTAAATAGTCCAAGGAGTAAATCGAACCGGACTAGGGTCCAGTTCTAGTCCGGTTCACTAGTTTTTCGGTCGAACCAATCGATCCAGTTCGATTTTTACAACTATGGATTGAAATACGAACATAATTTCAGAGACTAATAAGTATTATCTCTTTATTGACAATTAAGTTGTTTTAATGGTAATTAAGATCTAATAATGGTTTATAATAAAAGAAACATTCTTTTGCAACAATGAACCTATAGTAGTAGTCACGGGTATTCATAGATTATATCATATACATATAAATCCACAGTATTTATCCGTATCTGATCTGTAATTTGAGGATATGATCTGATCTATAAGATGATCGGATTGGATCGAATCGGATCCACACTCTAATCAGATAGAAGTAAATATGTCTAAAAAAGTAAACAAAAAAAATTATTGACTTTTTTATAAAAATAAAAATTTTTAATATTTTTTATTTTATGGATATATTTGATATCTAATCCAAACATAAAAAGTGCGAATATCGAATTTGATCTAATGAGTTTAGTGCGGATTGGATCGAAATTTCAGCCATATCCCATCTGTAAACACCCATAGCAATAATAACTAAAAAATTATAATGATTATATTTTTAACTAAGAGGAAGTGCAAAAAAAAGTACTAAATACAAGAACGTTTAATCAAATATTAAAAGAAAATTTTACTTTAAAACAGTTGGACTTTTTTTGCTCATATATATATATAATGTAATAATAATATAATATGATAATTGTTTTATATATCACACAAATATAAACTTTTTTTCTATGATCTTAAGAAAGATTTTGTAAGTCCCTAACCTTGTTATCGATTTTTGTAGTGTTAGCCCTCATATTATCAATTTGATTCATATATAATCCGGATGATAAATTATTTGGGGACGTGCTTCATTTTTTACTGTGATATACTTGTTTATTATTATTATTATTATTATTATTATTATTATTATTATTATTATGTACATTAAAAAATAACAGGCCAAATTATCACCATAACATAATAGAAGTATGGAAGTTCATCATTGTTAGCAACGAAAAAGGGGCTAAGATTCAACCCCCCCTTCTCTTAGCCACTGAAACCATCAAAATTAATCACTAAATAAGTTAAAGTTCTGTTTTGAAGTTATATTTGAGCTTTAATCTGATTTTTAAAGTTTCAATTTACTTAGTTTGATTTTTTAATTTAGGTATCCGTGACTTATATTAGGGTTTTAAGTGTTTAGTTGAAAAAAATTAAGGTAAAAAAATTTCAATTATCACAACAAATAGTCGCTAGAACGTATAATGTAACAGTCGTTAGTCCATCTCAACATGTCGTTAACGATTTTGTGAGACAGTGACAAAAATAAGATCAAGAACCAATGTGAGTCATAACTATTAAGTTGGGAGACTAAATTGAGTAAATTGAAATTTTTGAAATTAGATTGAAATACGAACATAATTTCAGAGACCAATAAGTATTCTTATTTTGTACATTAAAAAATAACAGACTAAATTATTGCCATAACATAATAGAAGTATGGAAGTTTATCATTCTTCTCTAATGGAGGAAACAAAATTCTTTTCAATAGTTTATTTAACGTTTAGTAGAATAAAAATAAATTTTATTAGAATAAATTTTAGTACGAGTTTAATATTTTTATTCATCATAAAATATTTATAGAATTACTTGTAGATAAATTTTAGAAAAAATAAAAAACCATGATTTTTAGTTTTATTTTTTAATAATATTAATTTTTTACCGTATATAATTATTCAATTATTTTTTAATCATATATAAATAAATTACTCTTAATAAGACTTTTTTGTGTTATTCAATTATCTTTTTTAAAAAATAATTAATTATTAAAATAATTAAACTTTTCACAACAAAAATAAAAAAATTATGAACGAAAAAAATTAACCATCCTGATAATTTTTTGTATTTTTATTCATATTTTAATTATAAATATAAATATAATTTAATTATATTATTTATGAAATGTGACAATAGATGTAGATAAAATTTAGTTATATTATTTATATATAGTTTTATTTTATTTATTATATTGTATTGCTTATAAAGTTAGATTATAATTATGACAATAGAATTGTTCTTGTATTTTTATATGTGTGACTAATTGGTGGTGTTAAAACATTACTCTTAATTATAAATAAGGTTTATAATTTTAAAAATCAAAGACTCAATTAAAAAGATACGAAAAAATGATGTTAAAATATTCTAACTCTTTAAAATAAAAATATTCGAAATTTAATTAAAAATTATTTAAAATTTAAACTCAATAAAAATTTATATTCAATGTGTTTTGTATTAAATGTATTTAATAACCTATTATATCATATTGATTGAAATTAGTGTTTATAATGTTAATTTTTTAATAACACTTTATTAGAAAAAAATAATCTTTTTAAAAAATCTCCAGCGTGACTCTCTGTTCACTTTTATTTTTCTTCGCTCTCCAGGCGACGCGGAAGTGTCGCTGATGCGATCGCGTCGCGTAGCGAAATATATATATATATATTTTTATGAATGTGATATATTTTTTTATGTAAATAATTTTTTAAAAAAAATCTAATAGTTAATCTATTACTTTTTTTATTTTAGTCCAAATTAAATATTTTTTATTATTTTTTGAAAGAAAATTTTTTGAAGAATTTAATAATATGTGATGAAGAACACCGAATAAATTATACAAAAATCAATTAAAATACAACATAAAAACATCTTTAAAAAAAGACGTTTTATGCGTCTTTATCTGAGTGGCCTCCTAATGGAATATGCGAGTTTTTTAATTTTGATATGGGGAAGGTGTTGGTGTTTTCCAACGTTATGGGGGTTTGGGGTGTTTGACGGAGATGTGACGGCGTTGTTAAAGAAATCGGTGGCACCGATGGGGGGGAAGGAAATCGGTGGAACCGATTTCCGGGAGGGGGAGCTGCGCAAATCGGTGGCACCGATTGGTGACCCCCTTGCCACACGTCGCGCATGCAGCTGGCTCCTGGGTGGCCTGTGACCCCTTATCTGTATTTCACCCATTCAACTGGATACCCCTATCTCTTTCACTCTCCAACACTCTCTCTTTCACTCTCAACTTTTCCTTTCTGCTTACTCTCAACCCCACTATTTCACTATTGTTGGACCACCTTATCTCAGGGGAAAAATTAAATAAAAATGCCAAAAAAAAGGAAAACCAAGGAAGTAAATCAACCGGAGCTTCATATTGTTAATTATCTTGGAGATCCAAATTATGTAAGTTTTTATTTTTTAATAATTTTATTTAATAATAATAATAGTGATAATTTTAGATTTTATTAACAGTATATATTGTAATGACACTAAGTAGAAATTAGAAATTAAACATGTATGTATGTATTTTATTATTAGGTGGTTAGAAATAGAAATAAAAATAGGAATAAACTTTGTATGTATGTATGTATGGAGATGAATGTTTGTTTGTTTGTACCGGTGATGAAGATGAAGGCCTGGGTTTTTTTATGTATATTATTTAAAAAAAAGAAAAAAGAAATGTTTGAAAAAATAATACATGAAAGAGAAAAGAAGTAAGATCTGTACATATTAAATTGGAATAGGGAGATATTGATATATTGTTGTTGTTATTATCAGTATTAGTAATTGAATTTAATTAATTATTATGATTAATAATAAAAATTTTATTAATTATTTTATTTATGATCGTTAATTATTATGATTAATAATAAAATTAGTATATATACTGTTTGAATAATAATAATAATAATAAATTAGTATGTTGTTTGGTTTATATAAATAATAATAATAATAATAATAATAATAATAATAATAAATAATAATAATAGAAAAATTAGTATGTATGTTATTTGAATAATAAAAATAATAATAATAATAATAATAAAAAATGAGTATGGTACGTTTT
>NC_029774.3:122252054-122273410 GCF_000817695.3 Arachis duranensis
AATAATAATAACAATAATAATAATAATAATTAATAATAATAATAATAATAATAATAATACTATAATAATAAAAGATTAGTATGCTGTTTTTTTATATGAATAATAATAATAATAACTATAATAATAATAAAAATAATAATAGAGACTGATTTACTGTGTAAGGTTAATTAATTTCTGTTATAAGGTAATGCATATGATTGAAGAGTTTTTGTACAACAGATTTAATTAATATGTTTGAATTGCAATTATGCTGGGAATTAGTTTTAATGGACATGTTAAGCATAATTGTGTTTTTGAATAATATAGTTATATTATACTTGTTCTTATACTGGAAAATGTGGTATTGTAGGTTTCAAGGATGTTGATGTGCGATCATTTACACCCGCCGGATCCATATAACCAAATTGTTGAGGCACAGTTACGCGAGACTGGATTTTATTATGTATCCCAAATTGGAGTTATTAAAGGCCAGTCAGCAATGATTAATGCTCTGATTGAGAGATGGCGGCTCGAGACTCATACTTTTCATTTTCCGGTTGGTGAGTGTGCCGTGACCTTGGAGGATGTGGCGGTAATTCTCGGTCTGCCAACAAATGGTCTTCCGGTTACAGGTCCGACCATGAGTAGCTTTGAGGCATTGGAAGCCGAGTGCTTGCACCAATTTGGAATTGCACCCAGCAAAAATGACTGTAGAGGGAGCTTTATAAAATTAACGTGGTTTAGAGGTGTGAGAGATCGTATAGTGTTGAATGATGATGTGCACATGCAGATGTATGTAAAGTGTCACATAATGTTGTTATTTGGAAAAATTCTGTTTGCAGATAAGTCGGGTGCAGGGGTGCACTGGAAATTTTTACCGTTGCTCCGCAACTTCGGTGGGATCATACAGTTTAGTTGGGGTTCGGCATGCCTGGCACACTTGTATAGATCATTGTGTAGGGCAACTCGTGTCGACTGCAAGGAGATGGACGGTCCAGTGACACTGTTGGTCAGTTGGGCTTGGATCCGGCTACCATTTCTAACGCCGATTCCTGACAATCCCCGAGTGTTTCCAATTACAAACAGGTAATTTTGATTAAAGTATGAACTGAAAGAATTGATAGAAATTGTATTCTGTTTATGGTAAGATAAGTTAACAAATGGATTGTCCGTCTGCAGGTGGCATAACTGGGACCGTCAAAACTATGCCTACCGATATAAAATGCTTGCCCACTACAAGAGGTTGTTGGATGATCTAGAAGAAGGACAGGTATTGTGTAAAATACCACTAGCTTATGTAACTTCTTAAGTGAAGTAATTGTTGTGTAATCATCTGACTGGGAGATTTGTCCAGTTTGTTTGGCAGGCTTATGCATTGGATACATCGACCCAGACGTAATTTCCTTAGCCATCCATCATAATTCGGTGGTGTGGAGTGCCACAGTGCCACTTATATCTTTTGAATGCATCGAGTGGCATGCAACTGATAAAGTCAGGAGGCAATTTAGATTGACACAGGGTGTTCCTAGTGAAGTGCAGGATCTAGGTGCATCACATGGCGAAGTTCTAACTGGGCCTAAGAATCAAGATTGGGCCAATACCCACTCGCGTTGGGTGATGCAGTGGACCAATCGATATAGTCACATTCTATCTGAAGACTTGAAGCATTTACATTATCCGTTAGAAATTTACATGCATTGGTACCGAGAGGCATATGGTGACCACTTGCAATTGTCGAACCTTGTTTTTGAAGAGAATCCAGAAGGTCCTCCACCACCACCACCACCACTGGCACCAGAACCGGAACCGGAACCGGTGGCCGTACCTCCACCACCACCGCCACTGGAACCGCCACATCAGGGGGTTGAGTATTTTTCACCATATGTTCCTTACACGCATCCGTCTGATTATTACTCAGCGTCAGTCCCGTCACACCAACAGTTTTGGGGTGGTCCACATTTTGAGTATGGAGAGCAACCTTCATTCAGTCAGCTGCTTGGTTTCATGGCATCGGGGTCGCACCAGTCACATTCAGGTAATTATATTGACATTCCCACCGACCATCAAGCACATTTGGGTGGTATTACTCCAGCTAGGAGGTCATTGGATTTGGGATGTCGGGGTCGCACTTCATCTGATAATTCTGGTGCCAGAATGTCTGTTGACTCGAGCAGAAGTAATGAAGCGGCGGGAGGGATCATACAAAGTGAAAATCCTAGACGTATTCTGATGACTCTGATTCATGAGAGTAATAGAGCAGTTCATCAGGATGAGGTTGAGGATGAGTCTGAGGATGAGGGTGATGATGAGGATGAGTCTGAGGATGAGGGTGATGACGCAGATGAGTCTGAGGATGAGGGTGATGATGAGGATGACGATCCTGCTGACGAGGATACAGCACCTAGTGCAGGTAAAACATAATGTTAGTAATGATTTGTATTTATATTTGTATTTGTATTTATATTTGTATTCATGGTGAACTTGTATTTATATTTGTATTTGTATTCCACAATGAACTTGTATTTGTATTTGTTGTGTTTTCATAGGTACGGCCACAAGTGAAAAAGGTAAAGGTTACAACCTTAGAGCTGATCCTCCACGTCGGAGTGCAAATCGGTATACACCATCCGCCTTTAACAGGATTGCAAAGAAGTGCAAAAAGTTATACAAAGATATGAAGTCGGCACCGAGGAAATGAAGTTGTAACTAGTTAATTATTGAGAATGTTAATTAGGTTCTTACTACTATTTAAGAAATAATGTGTACTATTTACTTATTGAGTATGTTAACTAGGTTGTTATTGTTGACTATGTTAATTTGGTTATTAGTATTTACTTATTGAGTATGTTAACTAGGTTGTTATTGTTGACTATGTTAATTTGGTTATTAGTATTTACTTATTGAGTATTTACTTATTGAGTATGTTACGTAGATTGTTATTACTTTTTGCCTATCGAATATGTTACTTACGTTGTTATGCCCATTCTCTATCGTGTATGTTAATCAGGTTTGAAATGAATATAAGCACTGGTTGGTCAATTCAAATGTCAATGTCGTACATAAATGTAAATCCAAACGAAATGTAAAAAAAGGTAAATACTACTATTCGGCTGGACCTGCACTTGGTCCACCACTTTGATGACATCTACTGCGACTATGGCCCTCGGCACCGCATTGCTTGCATCGCCTCAGGCGACGCAACATACGAGTGTCCATGTCATTCAAGAAGCGGGTCATCTTCGGCCGGCCCTTGGCTACCCGTCTGAGGAACGGGTTTCCAACGAATCTAGGTCCATGATAAGCAGGCCACGTTGCCGGATTTTCCAGCGGTCGAAACCTAGCCCTGTATACTCTTCGAATTTGGTCCATCTTGTAAACGTCATTAACGTACACTTTCCAATCCAACCTCTGATTTGCATAACACGCAAACACGTGCCTACACGGAATTCGGTCAACCTGGAATTCACCACAGTCACACTGATAGTGGCGCAGGTCAACTGCATACTCAACCCCACTAGGCATCTCGCGTACTTCGAAGACTTCATTTTCTCTATCAAAACAGCTAACCTGTATGTTACCTGATGCTCATTGATTTGCATTCAGCTTGGTTGTCACCATCTTAGAGAATACAAGTCCAGCACTGATTCGGGCTTCAGCCTCAGCTCTTTTCCTAGTAAACAACTCATTCAGTATGTAAAATGTCGCCTTAATAAGTGTAGTGACTGGGAGATTGCGTGCACCCTTTAAGACGGAGTTGATACATTCCACAAGATTGGTGGTCATATGACCCCATCGGTAACCACCATCAAATGCCAAAGCATACTGCTCACAAGGGATCCGATCAAGCCAATTGGTGTAAGCCTCACCCCGTTCCTTTAATCGTTCATAGCGCATCTGGTACTCCCTGGTCGTCCTCGAGTATCCTATGAAAAACATTCAGTCAACTATGAACACCATTATATTTGATCGTACTTACAATAATTCAAAGTTCATTCTATACAAACTTACCAATGTTGACGATAAGCTTCTGCAGGTAATGTGCTTTGAACTTCCTCAAGAAGTTGGACTCAATATGCCTGATGCAAAACATATGGAAAGCTCTTGGAGGAGACCACGCCCCATTACTTCGTTCAATAGCTGACCTAATCGAATCGTGTCGATCGGAGATTAGTCCGACACCATCACGGGTCACCACATGTTGACGCAGGTTGCTCAGAAAAAAGTGCCATGCATCAGAAGTCTCTCCCTCCACTATGGCAAATGCAATAGGCACGATGTTGTTATTACCATCTTGTGAGACTGCAACCAATAAACAACCCTTGTATTCTCCATACAAATGAGTCCCGTCCACCTGCACCACTGGCTTGCAGTGTCTGAAGGCCCTTATACAGGGGTAATAACTCCAGAAGATTCTATGTAGAACACGTATATCAGGAACCAAATCATCCCCCTGCTAAGCTGGCATTGTTTCAAAGTGAACCACTGCTGATGGCTCTTTGTGGCACATGGCCTCAAACCATATCGGCAAAGCTTCATACGATGCTTCCCAACTTCCGAAAATTGATTCGACCGCCTGCTGCTTTGCTAACCAAGCCTTGCAATAACTGATGGTGTAGTTAAACTTTGACTGAATATCAGCAATTACTGATTTCACCTTTATAGACGGGTCAACCTCTACCAACGGCTTTATTGCTTCTGCAACTGTCTTGGAATCCAGCTTCGACTGGTCTTGAGAAATAGTAGACCTGGTACAAGTATGACTTCCATTGTACCTCCTTATCTCCCAACAGTACTTCTTCTGCATTTTGGTTACCCTGATCAACCAGTCACAACCATTCCCATATTCTATGCATTTGGCATAGAATGTCGTCGGTTCCGACTCATATACCCGATAGTCCACACCTCTCCGGATGGTATAATCTTTCATTGCCTTGATTACTGCCTCCCTTGAACTGAATTCCATCCCCACTGTGAACTCACCATCCGCCACAACAGGAGGGGCTACATACATCAAAAGTAATAAATGCTTCATTATGTACTCAGTAAGAAGTCTTTCATTACAACTCAATTAATAAACATACTTTACTAGGTAAGATCGTTATAGTCTTATTTTTCGCTATTCCATCTACGTAAACAATAATTAAATATCATTCACAACAAAGAACTATTAATTAATAAAAAAATCAAACGCTATGGTCATAAATGCCTGGTCACATATCACATACATTACTCATCTGACTTATCGATCTGCTACTTCAGAGATTCACGTAGCTACCTAGGTTTACGCACCTGGATTCATATATTGCGGAAACTCCGGTGCGTGCATAGCCCCCAAATCCAACGACTGCATGAAAGAAGGCTCTTGAAACGGATGCGGGTTTGCTAGTGCATTTGCAACTTCCGCCACATCTGCGTTCATGGCGCCGCCAGCTGCTTCTTCGTCCTCACCTGGACCGACGATCTCATAGTTACTTTCAAATTCATCTTCGCTTTCACTATTATAATCTTCCAATTCAATGTTACGGTCCGCTTCAGATTGCTCAAACTCAATATATAACTCGATGCACGACATTCGGTGGCGATTTTTCATGTACATTGAAAACATTTCCTGCATACTCGCTTCGTCCATCACATACTTGGTCTGAAATTGAACAAACCCACCAAACACAGGTAAAAGATACCTGTACAAAATACACGATATCCTCCTACATCTTTGAGTGCCTATCTTCTCACAAATCACATCTTTCAACTCCTCAAATGACAATGTGAACGGAATAACAACATCTAATGGATTTTCACACACAAATTGAACTCCCTCATATGTTTGTAATAAGATCTGTCCGTAATAATAAATCTTCAATACAACTCTATCATCCATAACACTATCTATTCTCAGCCTCACAGGAATTTCTTTTACAAAAATGAAAGAGAAGAATCAGAGAAGAGAAGAGAGGAGAAGAGGATGAACATTAGCGGACGAGGAAGAAATGGGGCTTCTGTAATACCACCATCCGCTTTTTGTGTTGACTAAGGGCAAATCGGACGGACCGACCACTACACACCCAAATCGGTGGGTCCGATTGGTGCACCCCGGATTAAAATAAAATTCCAACACCCACAAATCGGTGGCACCGATTTAATACTCATTAGCCTCCCCCTACCTCAAATCGGTGGCACCGATTTCACCTCTCACTCACACAAATCGGTGGTACCGATTTCGCCTACTTCAAATCGATGCCTCCGATTTTTTCCCCCAAAATTCTAAGAAAGCAACGCCGTCATAACAGTGTAAATCACCCATAATCATCATATTCCAGCATAACTCACACCCCAATATCATATCTAAAAAAATCTGCCGGAATATGCCACCTTATGTTTTAGCGACACATGCATTACTCCAATATTTAACTCCCTTAGCTTGCGAGTGAAGCCACTGATAATTTAATAGTTTTACTTTGATTCCCAATTACCTAATACCACTAATAATTAAAGAAAATATAAATGGAGATCTCATCGGAGATTATTTAAGACATTAATAGTTGTTGCATTGCAACATTAATTAATTAATTACACATGGACATGGTAGAATCACCTTATATTTCATTACCTTTATAAATGATGATGGTAGCAAACTTGAATTACATACAGAAGAAAGCAAAGGGAAAAATCAATCCAATGAAGATATACATCCTTCCCTTTCTGGCACCGGGTCATCAAATTCCCATCGTTCACGTGGCACAACTCCTTGCCTCACGTGGCCATCACGTGACCATCCTCACCACCCCTTCCAACACCCACCTCTTGGCGGAGGCGGACAACGTCAACATCCACACCCTCCCCTTCCCATCCGACCAAGTAGGCCTCCCTGTCGGCGTCGAAAACATCTCAGCCGCCACCGATAGCACCACGGCCAGCAAGATCTACACGGCGGCGCACCTCATCGGGCCGCAAGTGGAGTCCTTCATGCAGCAATCGCCACCGGACGTGTTCATCCCAGACACGACGTACACGTGGAGCAGAGCCGTGGCCAACCGCCTCGGTATCCCCAGACTGATCTTCAGCCCTCACCTCATCTTCTTCGTTGCCATAATGGAAGCCATTAGATCGCACCCCGAAATCCTCGTTGATTTCGATGACACTGCTCCTTACACCATCCCTGGCCTCCCTCAACCCATCACCCTCTCCGTGAAGCCTTCACCAAGCCACCGTCGACTGATGGAGTCCATGGTTGACGCCGAAAGGGACAGCCTCGGAGTGATCGTGATGAGCTTCAAGGAGCTCGACGGCGATTACGCCCAATACTACGAGAAAATCACTGGTGGGAAAGTGTGGCATCTTGGCCCCACTTTCCTCATGGTGCAGAAAACATTACCACTTCAGCAGCCAAGTAGCGACGCTGGTGAAGGTGAAAACGAGTGCTTGAGATGGCTTTCTTCCAAGAAGGAGGGTTCCGTGGTTTACGCTTGCTTTGGCAGCTTGATTCGTCTCGCGGACAAGCAGCTTTTCCAGATAGCGGCGGGCCTCGAGGCTTCGGGGCATCAGTTTGTTTGGGTGGTGCGTAGGAACAAGAGCAACAAAGAGAAGTGGTTACCGGATGGGTTTGAAGAGAGGATGAAGAAGGAGGAGAGAGGGTTGCTCATAACAGGGTGGGCGCCGCAGTCGTTGATCTTGAAGCATGCTGCTATCGGATGCTTTTTGACGCACAGCGGGTCCAGCTCTGTGATAGAAGCGGCGAGTGCGGGGGTGGTGACCGTAACGATGCCGGGATGTGGGGACCACTTCTTCAACGAGAAACTGATGACTGAGGTGCATGGGTTCGGGGTGGAGGTGGGTGGAGCTGAGTGGAGCTTATCGCCGTTCAATGAGAAGAAGAGAGTGGTGAGTGCAGACATGATAGAGAAGGCGGTGAGGAAGGTGATGGACGGTGGAGAAGAGGCGGAGAGGATGAAGAAGAAGGCAAAGGAGATGCAAGAGAAGGCTTGCAGAGCGGTTGAAGAAGGTGGGTCCTCTCAGCAGAGTCTCTCGGAAATGATTCATCAACTCGAGCAGGTGGTGGTCTCCACTTTTGCTACAACCACTTTCTAAACTTCAAGCGGTGCAATAGATGAAATTTTATTTAAACGGTTCCGTTACGTTACCAACAGCATATCTCCCAACTTCTGCCAACTTTTATTTATAATTATGTTTTATGAAAGTGTGTTCGTAGATGTGTCTAATAAAAATATTTTTTTTATAACTGTGTTTAATAGAAGTGTCTTTATAGATATATTTTCTGGATGTGTCTCTTTATATATGTATTTAAAATATATTAATTATTAGACACATCCACGAACACACTTCCATGAAACACAATTATAAATAAAAGTTAGCAGAAGTTGGCAGGTAATATGTTGGTACCTTATACTTTTCCATATTTAAATCACTTAAATTATTTAATCTTTTTTAATTATTAATTTTATTAAAGTTAACTGTATCTAAATTTTTATTTTTTTAAGTGGAGAATAAAATGTACTTAGATTTTTATCTTTTAAGTGAAAAATAAGATTCTAACTCAACATTTTTAAGTGAGAATAAAAAAATTATATCATTTAAAATATAATTCATAAATTTTAGACTTTATTTTTTTTCTTGTCTTTTTTTGTCAATTGAATCAAGTATTCAACTATTATTATTCAACTATTATTGATGTTGTATTTATTTTTAAATATTAATTAACTGTTTTACTAAAATTATTGCTTTATTCTAATATTTTAAAAAATAAATGTTTTTAGTTCTTATGGTTATATTCTATTTTTAGACCCACCTTTAAACTTTTCAGATAATTTACTCCAAACAATAATAAAGTAAATTCGGGTGGTGATATTTGAGTGAAATTCTCAAATCTGCCCTAACAAATAAAAATTAGAAAAAAAAAATAAATAGGTTACTGAGCTTTTATCCCACAAATATTTTTGTTTTTGATCATTAAAAAATATTTTTAAATTTCTGATATTCACAAAACTTGGACGGATCAATCTTTCCGTTTAAATACTTCCGTCAGACCCAACGAAAAAGTCTAACGTGACTCCTATAATGCTTGTCACGCGTACGCATCGCCATAATTTTAAATTCTTTATTTTTTCATGAATTTTCACTTTTGCATGTTTTTTTTTTCCATTTCTTTCAAGTCATTCTTACCTTCAAAATTTTAAATCACTCAAACAAACATATCAAGACATCAAATGGGAGAAAATATATGAACAATCTCCAAGAACATATATGAACAAGTAGGGTTAAACTCTTGTTGTTCATCAACTAATATGCAAAATGTGTCTACCTACTTGGTTAAAATGAATCAATCTCCAAGAATATATATAAACAAGTAGGGCTAAGATGGGAGCCACTCAGATAAAGACGTCTACAACGTCTTTTTTTAAATATGTTTTTTAGTAATTAAAATTTAACACATATAATCGACTAAACTATGTTATTTTTGTCAAAATTAGGTTAGACAAATTAATTTGCTCGAAAAAATAGTGAATCAAATCTTAAATTTGAGAATCCTAAATTCTAGTCTTTTACTTCTCTTCCATTATAGGGTTAGGATTTAGAGTTTTCAAAATTAATAGAAGTATTTTAGTTATTTTCTATAATAAGGATATTGTAGTCATTTTTCATAAAAAAATAATATTAATTTAGACCAATTCAAGATTTGATTCACTAATTTTTCGGTTAAATTAATTTGTCTAACCTAATTTTGACAAAAATAACACGACTTAATCGATTATATGTGTTAAATTTTAATTAATAGAAAACATCTTTAAAAAAATATGTTTTAGACGTCTTTATCTGAGTGGCTCCCGACTAAGATAGTATGATGATTAATGAATTTCACTCATTCAAATCTCAAAATGAAGCATAAATATACTTGCAAGAAGAAAGCTCGTGAAAATAAAGAACAAGGGATTGAGCATCGAACCCCTCACCGGAAGTGTTTGCACTCTAATATCTTTAGTGTTTGAGGGTCGATTCTCTCAAATCTCTACTAATCTTGCTTTTTAAGGCTTGCTATTTTCTTCCATTCGATGCCTTGATATATTTATTTGAGTGATTTAAAATTTTGAAGGTAAGAATGACTTGAAAGAAATGAAAAAAAAAACATACAAAGTGGAGAATTCATGAAGAAATGAGAATTTGTTAAATTCATGACGACATGTACGCGTGATCAATGCATACGCGTGAGAGGGATGTTTGACAGGCGACGTGTACGGATGACAAACATTACGGAAGCCACGTCATATTTTTTTGTTGGGTCTTGGACAGAAGAACTGATCCGTCCAAATTTTGTGAAGGTCAAGAATTTAAAAGTATTTTTCAATAATAAAGGAGACAAAAAATTCTGTTTGTATTTTTCTCTAAAAATTAAACAGCAGTTTTATTTGTAATATATAGAATTGATCAATTTTTTTTTTCAAAAAATACATGAAGAATGCCTATTATTGAAAATGACGTCACAGAAAAGTACTGCACGAAGACATTTTTGGGACGGTGTACGAGTAGAAAATAGAATAATAAGATGGTGACGGTAATGAGATTTGGTAGTATAGCAAATAGAGAAGAGAAAGTACGATGATAATAACGGGGAAGTAGTTGGTAGGGCTAAGGTGGGCTAGTTTGTGTTTGTTTTTTCAATTTTTTTAATTAAATAAAACAAAAAATAAGATACTAAAAATTAAAATATAAAAAAATATGAGCTAATTTATTATTTATTTTTTTGGTATTTTTTATTAAAAAAAATAGATTATTTATTTTTTAATTTTTTTATTCAAATAAATTACATATAGATAACTTATTATAAGAAAAATAAAAAATATAACAACAAAAAATTTACGGAAAACCATCATTTTTGATGTGTTAAATAGACTGACTTGTTATTATGCCACCTGTTCCTACGTCTGATAGTTATCTGAAATTAGATTGTTTTTGAGTTTGTATGAGAGGCCCAAATTTTCAGTAAAGCAAATTCCCACTTAGCCTACGTTCAGTAAACGTCATCCGAGTTATTTGTGAGAAGGTGGGATTAATATCTGCAAAATACTCTGATTCTTAAGTCACAAAGGGTCTTAGGAGGTTTAAATGTACTTGAACTTAAGTATACCTAAAGAGTATTAATGTATTTATAAGTGATGAGTCAATAATCACCGTTGGAGTAGTTTCACTTCTGATGATAGATAACTGTTTTTTTTATCTTAGGGTTGTTAAGATATTAGAGGTTAGTTATAACTCCTCTGGGAGTCAAGGGGTTGTCATGCAGCGCTTCGATCCGACCTGTGAAAAAATCGATTATGGTTAGCTATATTTTAAACTTTCTCTGATTTTGAACCCGACTTATGTTTTAGGCTATGTATAAACACCACTCTTAATGATAATGGTAGTGATCTAATCTCTATAAATTATAAATAAAATTGCTACTAATTTGATTTTATTAGTATTGAAAGATTTTTTTAGGAAAGAGTCACTTTGTTTTAAAATAACAATGTTAAAATTTATGTTGTTTTTGCTTCAAGAAAGTAAAATAAAGAGCCACTTGTATCTTTAGTGTAATTAAACACAAAAAAATTAGGACCAAAGTTTGAGAAACGTAACCATTATATAAAACTGGATGTAGTGGGCATGGATTTTATTCGGCAAAGATTACTACGAATACGAGAACTCATTCTTGAACAGAGGCAAGTGTTCGCGTTAGAATTCTTTTGATAATTGTATTTTAAGCTTGAAGTTCTGTCTCTTCGGTATATAGAAGAATAATACTCAATGAGTTCTTTGAAGTTTGAATTTGCTCAGAATAAATATATCTGGAGACTTTTTCACCATGGAGAGGTCAAACGTATCAGTTGACAAGACTTGCACCATGATGAACAATAAAACGACATGGAGAAGTTTCGTTTGATTAAATTGAAATCGCTGAGTCAGAAGATAAAGATAACATGTTATACTTCTTGAATTAAGGTAGTAGAATACTCCTATAACATACATTGAAAAGAAAGTTATTTTTGTAGTGAAATTTTAACGTGTCATCTCTTATATTTATTATGAATTTTTATCAAAATATCAATATTTTTATTTTTCACTTATCATGACCCTTATTACCATACTATTTCTACATAAAATTATTTTCATTACACTTTACATAATGACTCTTATTACCATACCACTTCTATATGAAACTATTTTCATTACACTTCACATTTCATGATCGTGTCAAGTTTTTCTTTTCTATTTTTAAACTTGCTTTATATGTACATACTTCCCTAAAATTTTAGTTTTTTTAATTTTGAATTCAAATTCAAAATTATAAAAGGGATCTCTCCATTTTCTATTTCCAATTTTTTTTCTTTCTCTTCAAAATTAAAAAAGGAATTCTCTCCATTATTTTTGTTTTTACTGTTCATTTATTCTCTTCTTCTTTAGTTCTTATTGGTCTCCTCCGTTCACTTTCTTAAGACACACCCCACTATTAGACGGTAACACAAAGCTTTGTAGGGAATCTGCTTCAATCACAGATTCGTAATGCTTTGCGATGACGAGTTATATATATTTCTTATTATTTGATCTAATGTATATCGTCTAATTTTGGTAATATTTGAAATATTATTGTTGTTATGCATATGCGTCTTTGTTTGGTATGTTGTTGTCGAGAATCTATTTTTAATTCGCCAAAAGGTCGGTCTTAACCTCTTTTCCTCTTATATTCAATTTGCTTACAATATACAAAATCAAATTCAAATGAGATTTCTTATGTTAATATACGTCAAAAGGTTGGACCTTCTTTCACAATAAAACTTTATTGGAGAGGTTCTACATCATCAGAAATTTTTTTTATCAGGAGAAGGCATAGATTTTGTCTTTAACATGGCATAGTCAAAGGGAACAAGGTCAAATTTAATCCTGTTGATGATAAAAAAAATCAATGAATTTAGAAGTTTTAAGTATTTAATAGTTATTAAGATTTTCTCTTCCATCAAACACTATAGACTTTATTGGTTATTCATTATGCAGTTAATTTGTTTCTATTTCTCATTATTTTTTTCTATTTATATATATAATAAATATATTTATTTAAATACAGTAGTCTAATTATCATGCTTATTATTTTTTTCTTTATTAATTTTTCTTTTCAAATGCTTTATACATAACTTTTATTGTATTCTTACATGGTATTCAAGTTCCTATTTCGAAATTGATGTATTCTATTTATCAGATGATTCTGTGCAGCGATATAATAATTTTTTAACAATAAAATTTTGAATTAAATCATACTCATGTAATCAAGTCAGCTTAATCACCACCAGTTTTAAAATTTCTTTTATATCATATGTAACGGTAATTTATATACTATTGAAAAATCATATAATCCTTATAATATGTTTCTACCAGATTTCTTTAATAAATATATAACTATTTGTATACATGTATCATACTGTATGCCTAAACATAAAGCGAATTATTATAACCCAATGCACCCAAACCATATATCCAGTAATATTGAACTTGCTATGATAACTCAAATTTTTATTCTTAAACACAAGGGCAAATCACAAAAATAAGTCAGGGTGAGCAAAATTTTACAGGAATCAGTCAAACCGAAATGTGGTTCATGAATCAACCAATGCAAGTTTATATGTAGTTCGAACCAGCTAAATTTGAACTCCACTTCTACATAATTCGAATCAACTGGATTCAAATTATACACAAACACACGCACACACTAATTCGAATCTACCTGATTCGAATTACACACACAATAATTCGAATCAAGGTGATTCGAATTACTCCCCAACTCTCAATCCTAAGTAATTTGAAACAGGTTGATTTGAATTATACAATGTATGGTTCGAATTAGGCTGGTTCGAATTATAAAGGACCAAAGGTGTATATATATGGTGTGAACGTGAATTGATTTCATTAGAGTGGGAAAATGGCTAGTGAAGAGAGTTTTGTAGTCTTGGTTCACCATAGAGGATCGATTAAGAGGAAAATACGATCCGATGTGAAATTCACCGATAAGAATCCTCTCAGTATTTTCATGAGGCCTACGACGAGCTATGATGACCTTGTTAATTTTGTACTACAGAAACTTGGTCTGGTAGGCGTGAAACGGGTTAAGAAGTTTTTCTATCGCATTCCAATCTCGGTCCTGCAAGAAATTGTGAAGTATGATTGTTTCACGATCGGGAGTGATGAGGACTTGCAGGTCATATTTCATTGTCATCGGCAGTTCCACAAAGTTAGGACACATGAACTATTAGCGAAGTTGGTTGATGTGGTATCTAGCTCGATGGGTTCCAACCGGCATACCCCCACTGTAGGCACGGTAGCTGGTTCTAACTCTAGACCTGCTGGCATATCTTCGTCTGTACCTGTGTATGAACCTCCGGTCGAACCTGTCGCCTCCCCTTGTTCGCTGTTGATCTCAACCGTAGTGGAGGCGGCGATATTGGAATAGGAGATTTTGTGCCGACCTCTTTATAGTGTGCTGCACCGGCTGGATTGGAAAATGCAGTATTGGATGATTCAGACGATGATGATGTAGAGCCAGATATCATTGCTGATGATAGTGGCGACGATATTGGAGCCAGTGAGCCAGCTGGGGCCGGAGGTGGTTCAAGCTCTGGCACAGAGCAGTACCCTTCGCACTTTTCATCTTTGGACTTGGAGGCCATGAGGCAGGAGGGGGTTCCTGGGGAGGCTGCTGGATTTGAAGCTACAGATGCCGAAGGGTCTGCAGGTCTGATAGAGTTTCAGGTTGGTCAGCAATTTCAGGATAAAGATGAGGCTGTGTTAAGTGTGAAGACGTACAGCATCCGACGCGGGGTACAGTACAAGGTGGTGGAGTCTGACTATCGCCGGTATGTTAGGAAGTGTTCTGAGTTTGGGAGTGGGTGCACATGGTTGATTCGGCTTAGTCTCCGGCAGCGCAAGGGCATTTGGGAGGTCAAACGGTACAACGGACCAAATACGTGTCTCGCAACCTCCATCTGGAGCGACCACAGGAGTTTGGATTATCATGTGATCTCAAAATTTATCATGCCAATAGTTAGGGCTGATGCATTCGTTAGCATCAATTTTCTCCTGAATGCCACGACCGCACACTTTGGGTTCAGGCCGACGTACATGAGGGTTTGGTTGGCGAAGCAGAAGGCCGTTGCCGTTATCTACGGTGATTGGGATAAGTCGTACCATGAGCTCCCTAGGTGGGTTTTAGGAGTTCAGATGATGATGCCTGGTACTGTTGCAGTCCTTCGGACGAGTCCTGTTCGAGTTGGGGGACAGGTGAACGAGTCGCAAGCTTATTTTCACCGACTGTTCTGGACGTTTCCACTATGTATAGAGGCATTCCGTCATTGTAAGCCGTTGGTCAGTATTGATGTCACCCATCTGTATGCGAGTCCTGGTCCTTCTTTCTCTCCCACCTGCGTCAGCACGTGACCCCGCAGCCGAGTCTGCTAGTTATATCAGACAGGCATAACGGCATTAAGGCCGCGCTTGAGGCTCCGGACGGAGGATGGCTACCTCCCGTGGCCTACCGTGCATTCTGCATTTGACATGTCGCAGTAAATTTTGCCCAGACCTTCAAGGGCAAGGACGCAAGGAGGCTGCTTGTGAATGTAGCATATGCTAAGACCGAGGTGGAGTTCGATTATTGGTTTGATATTCTTCGGTCTGAAGATCCTGCCATGTGTGACTGAGCGAACTGGATTGAGTATTCATTGTGGACACAGCATGGGGATGAGAGTCGGCGATTTGGGCACATGACGACAAACATCTCTGAGTGTGTTAATTCAATCCTGAAGGGGGTTAGGAATCTTCCTATGTGCTCGCTGGTGAAGGCAACTTACGGGAGGTTGGCAGAACTATTTGTCCGCAAGGGGAGAGAGGCTGAGGCGTAGCATGGTACCGGACAACAATTCAGTCAATACCTGGTGAAGTGTATAGAGGCCAATCTCAAGACGGTGAGGTGCTTCACGGTGAGTTTGTACGATAGAGATAACTCGGAGTTCACCGTCTCAGAGACTACTCCTACTGGTTCGTTCTCACTAGGTAGCTACAGGATTTCACTTGGAGCTCAGACATGTGACTGCGAATACTTTCAGGTACTTCATTTCCCGTGTCCTCACGCCCTGGCATGCTGTGCCTATTCATGGCTTACTTGGAAGTTTAGCTCCGTGTTTAGTGTGTACCATTTGGGGTTCACACCTCCCATTCTCGAGGGTTTCTGGCCACCATACAATGGGCCGACAGTGATTCCGGACCCCAACAAGAGGCGTGCGAGCGAGGGACGTCCCAGGTCAACCAGAATACGGACTACTATGGACGAGGCGGATCCGAACAGTCCAAAGAGATGTGGGCTCTGTCGGGCAACCAGGACACACACGTCGATGTTGCCCACAGGTCAGAGGACCAACTCACACGGGGGGACATATGTCAGTGTATTGGTAGCTTTATTACTACCTTGTTCTTACTAATGTATTTAGAGACCACTGTATTAGGGTGTCTTATTTGAAGTTGTTAGCTTAAAAAATTTGTTTACCTTAGTGTGATGTAGTTTGCGTAGCTTATTAATTAATCAATGTGTTCTGTTTCTGAATTGAAATATCACATCTGTGACAAATAGATAACGCGATAATGCAATCTTCAAAGTAAACGATACATGATAAACAAAATAGCTAAGTCCTTCTTAAATAAGCAATATACACCAATGGTCAAAGTAACCGATACACGATAAATAGCTAAGGCGGGTAACATAAATATCAAAACTCAACTCGGATTCTTGACATACATAAGTAAAATAAACAAAGAAAGCTAAAATACAACACTGATCATAAGAATAAGTCATACACCATAAACAGATAATCTAATTAGGTGCGATCTGGTGAAGCAACGACGGGGAACCTGTGTCCTCTGCCCTCTCCGGATGAGCGGCTCCACGTCCTCGATGTCATCCTCCTCATCATTCGGGTCTGCATGTGCAGGTAGCCCAGGCTGGACGGGTGCCCTGGACGGTCCAGCAACTGAATGTGACCTAGTAGCATAGGCGGATGGAGGGGTACCAGCCAAGGCAAAATACTCGGGAGCAGGAACGAAAGGAGGCTCGTTCAGATCAACATCTAACGGTGCCTGTGTCCCCGTCATCTGGCCTTGCCAACGTGCCGCATCACCCTCCATCATAATGGCACTAATCTCATCTAGGAAGTGCGACTCGCCAAAATCTGCGTCAAGACCATCACTGGCCAGCAAGTCTGCGTATAGCGTACCCGGACTACCCCATGGCTGACTCTCCTGAAGTGTGTGGTCGTCACCGGGACACCAACGAAGTAGTCGCCTAGCGGCCCTGATCCAAGTCCACCGTCCCCATGGTTTGGACCATCTCCCGTGCCAGACCCGTATTACTCTCCACCATGACCGCCATGATGAGGACTAACACCCCCGACACCAGCATGGCCTCCAGCATCTCCCCCACCAGGCCCGTGTTGATCACCGTTGTCGTCATCGCCACCATGATGACTGGGATCGTCAACCGCAGCACGCGATCTGCGTCGGCCTCCACGTCCTCGTCGTCTACCTCCACCCCTACCCGCCGCGTCACCCTCCTCCATGGCCTGGTCGAGCCACCTCCACTCACGCTGGCTCCATCGTGTCCCCACACAGGATCTCCTCTCAATCTGACGCCTATCTGGAATGTCATCAACGCGGTCCATCTCAGGAACTCATCCAGCACCCCTCTGCATCTCCTCAACAGGAATAGGCACAGCTCTCGAATCACCCAGGTACATCTCTGGTGATAAGAACCTCTTCCCATGCTGACGCCACCAGTCCAAGAAGTCGTGTGAGGGACCCGGGTCTGCGATAACATCAAACCGGAGGACGTGATCCGCACGGCTCTCCCAATAAAGATGCCAGAACTGCAAACTGTAGGGGAACCAACGATCACCGCCTCTATCGTCCTTCGACATCAGGAAGTCGATGTTCAGGGCGGGCTGGGGGCGGGGCTGTACTCTGCCGAACTGAGGTAACACCCTATCAATCTGATGCCACTCTATGACGGAAAACTAGATGCACAACCTGAAGTACCTCGGGAGAGCTATACGACATCCAGATAAACTGCAAAAACATATCAACAATGTTTAGGCAACCCGTGATTCGAAGTATAAAAGGTTAACTAACTAAATCTAAGTAGTTAGTATACTCACATCCCTGGCCTGTAACAGGTCTATCCTCAGCCTCGACATCTGCACTCGAGGTCCCTTCTCGCTACTGGAAGGATTGTGACCTGACCACTCACATCGATGTTATCACGAAAGGAAAGTATGACAAAATAGAATAACATTCTAAGCAGACATGGATTTAAATAATTTAACTCAAAATAGAAAAGTCTGTCAACAGTACCTCGAGGCCAAGGGCCAGCTGAACGTATCGTACCCAGCAAGTCTAAACCCAGGAAAGCGCTAAAAGATCCAAGACTGAAGTAACTGTAACAGGCCTGCTAACTTCACCACGTCTGTTGGCCACTCGGCACATGCACCAGTACAACCACGCTAGTGCTGTCGACCCCCAGCTGTAGCCACCCATCTCTTCAAGCCTAGCCACATAAGGTAGCCATCTGATGTGAATACGGTTGCCGGACTTGTCAGCAAATAGCTGAGTGCCCAACAGCATCATGATATAGGCACGAGCATAGCGCCTCACTGTCTCCTCATCGGCTCCCGCGGGGCACTCTCCAAAAGTCTCCTGGAACCAGGTGCAGTTCACTGCGAACTTCTGAATTTGGTTCACAGGAGGTAACACACCAAGCAACTCTTGGAACCACTCCCAGACTAGACGGCCACCCTGGATATATAGGTGGAAATCCGGCAGGCAACCACTGACGTAGCGTCCGTCAACGGACAACCCCAACTGGTACGCCACGTCCTGTAGTGTGATCGTGCACTCAACAAACGCACTGTTGATGGGCTCATCTAATCTGAACCATCTATCGTTCAATCTCGCAAGATGGTATAATCCGGGCATCTGCAAGTACGGAACGTACCTATTGTTGAGTACCATGCCCTGTTGCCGCCGCATGCTCGATATGCATCGCTGGGGCTGCGAATAAGATAGACCGCATAATTACAACCAATTACAAAACTACTAATGCAAACCACTAACAACATAAACCACTAGCAGAGAGCAGTAACAGAAAAAAGCAACATAAACTACTAACAAAAATCACATGCAAAACCACTAGCATAAACCACTTGCAAAACCGCATGCAAAACCACTAGCATAAACCACTTGCAAAACCGCATGCATAAATCGCTAACATAAACCACTAACATAAACCGCTAACATAAACCGCATGCAAAATCACTAACATAAATCACATACAAAACCGCTACCATAAACCACTAACATAAACCATATGCAAAACCACTAAGAAAAGCCGCATGCAAAACCATTAGCATAAACCACTTGCAAAACCGCAACCCTAAACCACTAACATAAACCACAGGTAAAACCCCTAACAAAACCACTACTAATACCGATAACGTAAACCACTAACATAAACCACCACCAAAACCGCAAACAAAATCATTAAATTAAACCATTTGCAATACCGCTAACATAAACCACCAACAAAACCACAACCAAAATCACTAAAATAAACCACTTGCAAAACCACTCACATAAACCACATGCAAAAACACTAAAATAAACCAAAAAAAAAAAAAATCAAACTACTAATCTCGTCGTTGATGACCCCAGCTATATGAGCAACTCCATCCAAACGATATAGTCTTTCCGGATCGTCCACCATCAGCTAGATATCCTGCTCGAGCCTTTGTCGCAGCGAATCTGGGTCGTTTTCTCTGGGATTTGGTGGGGTATGAGAATGGAAAAGTTATTCGAATGAAGTAGGTTTGAACTTCTTATATAGCGGAATCTAGTGTAATTCGAATCAACCCCATTCGAATTATTACTAGAGGAAAAATGTGAGTAATTCGAATCAACCAGATTCGAACTACTTGGGGATTCGTGCAAACGTGTAATTCGAATTAACCTAATTCGAATTATGCAAAGTATAATTCGAATCATGTAGATTCGAATTATTGTGTGCGTGTATTTGTGTATAATTCAAATTCAGCTGATTCGAATTATGTAGAAATGTAGTTCGAATTAACCTGGTTTGAATTACATAGAAACGTGGTTTGGTTGATTCATGAAGCAGTTTTCTGTTTGGCTAATTCGTGTAAAATTTTGCTCTCCCTGTCTTATTATTGTGATTTGCCCTAAACACAATTTAACACTTTCATGTCGTATATAATTTTTGTAGTATTGATCACAATTATATATTTAGTTGTTACTTCAAAGTATTGGATTAGTTTCAGTGACTTCTCATTCATTTTACACATAAAATAGTTCAATCAAATGTTTTGACACTTATTTTATACCAATTTATTTTAATGAATTTGTACTCCTCTTGATAGTTTAACCTTTCTCTGAATTATACATTTTTGTTCTTTTTTCACTATTCCATAGTACATAGTACTCAATTCTTTATTTACTTTACTGTTCACATCATTATTTCTTTGTTTTCATATTTGGTTACATGTGTACATTCTACTTGATTTTTTGTGTGTACAATATCATTACTTATAATTCCAATTATCTATTTGATTTTCTTTCAACCAATCATCTTAATTGTACACTATAATTATCTTTATATTCTTTCTCATTATTATTGATTTTTTTGTAAAAATAATGATAATTGTTCACATTATAAATATTGCCTTCCTTCAATTTGTTTGACCACGCTAAAACAATTTTTTCAGCACCATTATCAAATTAGCTTGATTATATTTCTTTATTGTCTTTTTTTCTATTTTAAACAATAACTTCATATTTTAACTTGCTAAAAAAATATTAAAACTGCCAACAAAAATCAAAATTACAGGATAAAAATCAAAATTTTAAAATTGTGGTCAATCTTATCAAACAATCTAATTTATTATAGAACACTTATACAGATGTTATTAACATAAAAATATTTTCTTAATAAATAATTTTCATTAAATTTACCATACCCGTATATCGCATGGACAATTCACTAGTTACATGTCTATAATGATTAATTTTTTATTTATTGCTTTAAATTTTAGCTTCCTGTAGCCGTTAAATTTCTCTCTTTTTTAATTTTCAATAACCATCCTTCAACATAGAATTAATATTTTTTAATTATTATAGTCTATAAAATTGTATATAAAAAAAAGATTGAGACAATAAGATAGAGATTAAGAAATAAAATTTGAATTAAATTTTATATTATGTTTAATATAAAATATATTAAACTGAATTATATC
>NC_029774.3:122273545-122275208 GCF_000817695.3 Arachis duranensis
TAAAAAATTAAATAAAAATATTTATAAAAAATATTATAAAAATTTCAATTTCTATTCTTAACAAGTTCAAGCTCTTGTATACCTATTTTTTGGAAATATTAAAAAGTAAGACTGAAATTTTGTATCCCTTAATTAAAATTAAAGTTCTAACATCTAATTATCAAACACAATACTTAGTCCCAAAAACCAAATGTTGCCCAAGTGAGAATGGACTCCACTTCCCAACTTTTTGTCCTCTTTTCTCAACCACATAGTGTTCCATAATCACTCAGATACACTTATATTCACAAATAAACCAATTGAAGCCATTGCGTGACAGCCAAACAACCAAATGTATGTGAGAGCAATAATAAATTCGTGCAACAAAAAGCATGGAGCATCTGGTACCTTCATATCTTTATTATCTATAAGAACAGAATAAGTTCTCCAAGTTCAAAAGTGTGTGTAGAAATCCAAACAAAAAATTTTAGAAAAAAAAAAGAGAAAGGAAAGAGGAAAATGAAGATTTATAACTAGAAATTAGTTATATGCATATTTTGTTAATAAAATTATAACCTCTTAAGTCTTAACCATTATTGCACCCTTAATTTAATTGTTATATATGAGTAATTTATGATAAATCTCATCATGTAAATGAAAGTGTGTCTGGTTGACATGCAACTACAAGTAAAAAGTTGGCCAAGAATAATCAAGGGGTTAAAAAGGTATGGCTGATCGGTCCAGTTTAAAAAGATTGGAAGTGCACTTTTTATATCCTATTCCTGGTATTTGATTCCTTTCTTAATGTGTTATACCAAAACATGCAAACAGGTCAAAATATTTTTTGTTCAAAAAATTAGAAGTCAAAATCGACATGTTTAGCTAATATAAAAAGGACGAAAATTTTATTTGTTCAAGATCAACATATGATAATTATAGGGTGAAAACTCAATTGCAGTCGACTTCACGTAACAGGCGAAACAGTCAAAGAATTTTGCTAACTAATAATATTGTTGGAAAATGAGATTTTAAAATAATATTTTAACTACTTTAGATATAAATAAAATTTGTGCATAAACATCATACTCTAATATATAAAATCTTATAGTTGCACCATTTCTTTCTATGAATTAAGATTGAAACACAATGCAAACATAGAATATAAAAAGTCTATCTCAAGAAAAAGGTACCATAAGATACTTGTACCACAAGTGCAACCTATATTTTAAATAAATAAGAAAATATTCCAATAATTGGTCACTTATAAGGTTGAGGAGAAGAGAGGATTGGTGTAAGTTTGGCACTTTATGCAAAGTAAAGGAAGCAGTTCCTGATCTATTATCTATATATTGAGATATGCGAACTTAATTTCATATCTTGCTCTCTTTACAATGGAACATAGAATAAAGTAACTAACAACTATATATATGATCTGGACATGCATGAAGTTTAGATTAAATTTGAAACTAACAAGTAAACTAAATTGGTAGCCTAAATAACATTATTTTGCTTTCCCAGCCACACCATAGCCTAAATTTAGTTTCCTCTTTTCTTTTCATCAGGCCGGTTCAAAAATGATTAATTATGTATGTTTATTGACCATACACCTTATGCAACAGCATAATAATGGATGCCTGAATCTGACCACCTTATTACCTAATGGAAAAAGACAAATATTCTTATG
>NC_029774.3:122275224-122284062 GCF_000817695.3 Arachis duranensis
TATATTGCCATACTTTCTAGTCTAGTAATAATGGGAGCATAATTTATAACATGAAATTAACCAGAGAGATCATAAACACAAGGTCCCCTACATTACCACATTTATAACAAACACATGCAACTCACCATCAAACACAATAGTAACAATTGGACTAGGTAAACCGAGTTTTCCTTCTCTCTTACCATGGAAAAAAACATAACCAAATTACGTAAGGAAAAGTATAGGTAACTAACAATATTTTTGAACAATGTGTGAACAATGTGAATTAATAGAGTTAAAAGAGTAAATTTAAATTAGTAGCATTAAATTAGGGTATAGTATATTTTTATTTGATTAGTGGTTGTTCATATTGTTCAAAATAGTCATTGTTTACCTAGCATTTTCCATTACGTGGATCGTAATAATGTTTCATGACTATTAGAAGCACCTACATTCTTCTAAACATAAAACATTCATACTCATATTCTCTCTTCTCTGTGTCTCATATTTTATACCTAACCTACCTTTGGGTTTGGCTCAAAAGAAGCAAAACTTGCAAGTCCCTAAAACTCAGAGAATTAATGGCTTCTTCTTCTTCAGCACATATCACAATAGTGCTTATCTTTCTTTTGTGCATTCCATCATTTTCATTATCTCTTGTTCATGAAATCACTTATTATAACAAGATAGACCAACCAGCATCAATGGTTGCTCTGCCACCAGACACCGCTCAAATCAAGTGTGGATCATGTCCTTGTGGGGACACATGTGATCAGCAACTTTCTCCGCCGCCGCCGCCTCCTCCACTTCCACAACCTTGTCCTCCCCCGCCGCCACCGCCATCACCACCACCACCTCCTCCTAAGTCTCCATCCTGCCCACAAAACTGCAACCCTTCGTCGCCGCCGCCGCCAAGGTTCATATATGTGCCTGTGCCAGGGCAGGTAAACCAGCCAAAACCAACAACATGGATATACTACTACTCTGGTGCTAGGAACAGAGGAGTGGGGTGGTTGGTTATGGTAGGTTTGGGAGCACTATCATTAACAACTGTGTTTGGTTGACATCATGATTCATGAAGCTATGCCTAAAATGTTAGATTCTCTTCCTTGTTCATGTTCAAATTCTTTTTTTGGTGGTTCTTTATTACTTCAATTGATATGTTGTATTTTGAATTATTCATGCAATTTGGGCTTTCTTGATATAAACTTAACAAGAGATCAGAATTTCCTGATGTAGAACAATTCAATTCTGACCGGGTTACTACTTTGCTTTAATATGTTCTTGTTGGGGTTTTATTTATTATTCGGTGAAAACTCAACTGCAGTCGACTTGACGTGAAGTTGATAACTGAGAGCCGTTAGATAAAAATTTAGTCAAATCAGTCAAATTATTTAACGACCCTTAATTATTTCACGTGAAGTTGACTGCACCTGAGTTTCTACCCTATTATTTTTGAGTAATACTCGGAGTTTTTTTTTGTCAATATAAATTTTTTAAAATTATTTTATTTATCTTAAATTTTAGATTTTAAATTACAAATTTTTAACTTAAATTTTAAACTCTAAATTTTTAGAAAATAAAATTATCAACCATATATATCCTTTCTCATTATTTTTTCCCTTCCATTAGTAAAGTTGGTTTTTAATATGAAATTTTTTGTTACAAACTTTTTCTGGAAAAAGTTATGCAGTAATTCTCAAATTTTAAGATATTTCGTTTTTCTTTGGAGAAAAGAGAATTGTAAAAATAATGCGAACTGTTGATAAAAGAACATTTCTAGAACAAATATTTATACGCAAATAAAATTTTACATAGTTGATATGGGCATTCATGATAGTAGAACAAATCATGGCTTGTTTGGGAAAAAGTAAATAAATAAATAAATAAAAGAAAGACATGCTTATCCAAAAAAGAATAAAATCCCATGATGAATTTTCATAAGAAATTAAAAAAAAAAAAATAAGAAAAACCTAGCTTGAAATATCGAAGCCTTTCTATATAGCACACAGTACTGGGTCAAATCTAGACATATATTAATTGATGAATATGAGAATTATTGTCGCAACTCACCATTTTTTATTTTGATATTAGGTTTACAATGTTGATTTTTTTAGATTGTGAGTGGTTAGAAATCAGAATATTAATCTAAAATGTAGAACAGTTTAATTTAGAGCGTAAAAATCAGATCCTAAATCCAAAAATCAAACCTTGAATATAATGATCAGATTTTTCAATTTCTATTTAGTTTTCTTGTTTTTTTAGGCGTTTTTGCCCCGATATTCATAAAAAAAAAAATCGTACCATTTAATTTCTGTTTTAAAAAAATTAAAAAAACTGAAGTACAAAAATACAACCTCCAATTTTGATTCCTCCCATCTTTTTAAAAAACATAAAACAAATAATATTAAATATATTATTGGTCTGACTTCCATGAAACAGAAAATTAGCCGCAACTGCAAGCAATGCTGTTATCACCATGTAAGCAGGGCACTGATGAGTGATGACACCAACACCTCTTTATGGTGTTGTGACTATCTTCATTATTCCACCACAGATTAACATTACCTATGGCGCACCAACGCCAAGTGCGAAGAACTTTGCACCTCCACTAATCCCATTCTTCCATATCTTTTATGGTACTTCAGCTTCTCTTCTCTTTTTCATTTTCTGCTCCTTCATCTTCTGCTGCTGTTCAAGGATCCATCATCATGTTGCCATGCATAACTTTTCCTTTCTTGTTTAATCTTTTTGAAGGAAAAATTATACTCTCACGTTAATTGTCGGTGGTTCTTTAATTATTGAGAATCACGATGTTATATTTCGATTTTGCGACCATGTATTTAAGTCACTAAATTTCATTCCTGGCCGTTTTTTACTTTTTTTTTGTTTTTTAGCTAAATTTATAGAATTAAGCCCCACTTTTATCTTTGGCAAGTTATTTAGTCCATATCTTTTCAATTATTACAATTTAATTTTTAGATTAAAAATAATCTACTAATATAGTCTTTAGTGTATTTTCTGTCACCAGAACTCAACATCGTTAGTAATAGTAATATGCCTCAAGCTTTGTCAGACATATTAAAATGATGTCGTTGTGGCGCTAAAAAATACATTAAATAATTCGTTTGATGCCGTTTTGACGCTAAAGAATGCATTAAATAATGTCGTTTGAGGATTATGACAAAGAATTTAGTTATTACAAAATTGTTTCAATCCTCAAATAATATCGTTTAATACCTTTTTTAGTACAATATCGTTTTAATATGTTCAGTATAATAAGACTTGGGTAATACTAGGTAGACAAAAAAACCGTCATAACTTGCCTTATTAGCAGTTATTAATTGTCGTAACAATTAATAAATACTAAATAAGAGAAGTTATGGCTATTTTTGGTTGATTTTCTTTGGCTACCAAACATTTTCGATAAGACTGAAACCACATTACTAACGGCATCAAATTCAAAATATACAAAGAATTATATTAGTGTATTTTTTTAAATTTAGAAAGCTAAATTATAACAATTACAAAATTAAAAACTAAATCAATATAACTCACCAATCTTAAGAATTAAAGTGAGACTTAACTCCGAATTTACCACTAAATTGAGCTGGAAACATTAGTTGTGAAAGAGAATACATACAAATTGAATTGATTCATCTCATTGGGAAAATATAAACTTACATAAATTAAAAAAAAAAAGAAAAAAAAACTATTTTCGATACACATACATTGTCACTCGGATATTTTAGGCCATTTAAAGAATCACTCCGATAATAGTTATACTTATACATTAACTTTTGTTAGTATGATAATACGTGAGTGATTTATGTCCGTGAAATTTATAATTGAACTAATACTCTATCGGTGTAAGAGCATTAAATCAGGTGCTATCTGTCAATACACCACCAGATTATATGTTAGTCACGCATAAAAATAATAAAAAAATATTTTAAATTCTAAAAAGACATAATAAAAATTTTGGTTTTTCAAAAACCAAAAACTTGACAAAAAGAACTAAAAAAGACTCTAAATGAAGTAGTCAGAGAAATCTAAGCATAAATAAATTTAATGTATGTATGACATTTGGTCGGACACAATAAGATCCTTTGATTTATGTAATTAATTCCACCAACAAACAAATAGTCAAAACTTATCTTATTTAACATTTATTAATTATCGACAAATTATAATTATTTGACTAATCCAAACATTTTCGTTATTTAAATTTCTTTTCCTTTTTCAAAAGTTTTGGAGATTGTATCAACAATCAATTATTAGTCATTGCCTCCTAATCTTTTTCCTATTAATAAAAAGATTTTCGTTATTTAAATTTCTTTTCCTTTTTCAAAAGTTTTGGAGATTGTATCAACAATCAATTATTAGTCATTGCCTCCTAATCTTTTTCCTATTAATAAAAAGAGAGATTTTTTTTTCTTGTCCCATTCTACAACTAGATGCTTAGTGAAAACCAATATAATATATAACCATGTTAGGTGTACATCAAAATTAACTACTAAAATCAACTAACAAAATAAAATATACATTAGAATACAAAATATACATTAAAAATAAATTAAACTAAACATATATTTATACATAAATATATAATGGCTGATTTTAGTATACAAATATATAATGACTGATTTTAGTATACAAATAACATTTTGTATAATATAATGAGTTTATATGCTATATCTACTCAAAAGAGAAAAAGAAAAGAGGAGAGCGGAAAAAATGCTATTTTGTGCCTAAAGAGTGAGCTCCACTCTGGATTCAAAGAAGTTTTTGTTCATCAATAACATTCATTCAGGTTGATTTTGGGTTTGGACGAGAACAGAAATACTTGGCATTCCCGTTGTCTTATTTACTAATACAAGTCCCCAAACGTTGAATAAATGGCAAACTGCAAGTAAAAGAGACGCTGAAAGGCTTGGTTGAGTGGCATATATCATATATGTATGCCTTGCTAGAAAGTGATTATAGAAGCCATGGGGAGAAAAATGGGGGTGTGTGTGTGTTAGGGTGTAACTTATTCCCCAAAAAAAAATAGTCAAAAAGGCCAAAAAGCCGGAAAAATGACAATCGTCTTCAAAAATTACATTACTACTACCGAATTTTTCCATCACATTTACATTGAAAGAGCAAGTGAGGATGCTAAAGGCATCATAGTGATAAGATATACAAAAGCCAAGAGAAACCACACAGAAGCTTTCTGGTTTCAATAACCTAAAAAAATGATAAGTATATATTTATTTTTAATTTACCTTTTATTACCCAACGTTTCCAGCATATATAGTATAATTAAGCGACGGGTTCAATGATGCAGTACATGATCCAAAAATAACATTGCCAGCATGGATTGAATACTCTATAACTCACCAATCAAGGCGATGCAGTAGACATCTCCAGGCAGAGCATCAAATCTGCAACACCACAACAATTTTGAGTGGCATGTCTGAAAACCTCACAGATGCCTTCCACAAGATTTCAGGTGCTCTCAGCTGCTGGTTCTATAGTGTTTTGTTTGCCAATAATATACTCTGCTTATACAGTACTGCATTTCAACGATTTGATTATATTGCGACACCAAATTGCAGTGTCTGGATCAAATCTCAATTCCCACGTAGGCCAATAATGCAGATCTTGCTTCAATGTTAGGACCCGTGGCTTTCCATTTAGGTGAATTGTCCTCACACGTACAAACTCCCCATGCTCTAGTTCCTGCTAAAATCAAGAAAAGATTACAAGGTGTACATAATCCTAGAAAATACCCAAAAAGTAGAGTCGTAACTTGTAGGTATTAATATGCATCAAAAACCACGATGCCTTGCAATGAATAGTAGAATCAAATTGTGAAATCTAACAATATTCTTCCTAAAATACGCAATTTCCTTGTCGTCAGAAAGAGTCAACAGAGATTTATAGGCCGACACCCAGAGTCCCAACAAAATCATCAGAGGTTTTAATAAATTCCATAGATGTTATATGTTAAAAAGTAATCACACTATTTTTGTTTAAGATAACACAGACTAAATCAGGTGAGTAGGTAGAGTCCCTCAAGTAACATAAGACACGATCACACAAATTGCACAATAGCTGGAGATGCATCAAGACATGACATGCCTTCTTAATGCACTAAGATTCACTAAGGACACCATATCATGATGAAAATATATGCTCTAACGAGGAAGAAGGCAATATAAGTGAGTGTTAATCGTTACAATTAATCGTGCATGGTACTTTCCTACCTTTGTCACATCAACAAAAGCATCTAAATTTGGAGTTGGCTTCCCATTGATTTCAACTATCCACTGTAGAGCATATAGACCATATCTATGTACAGGGCTGCCATGACACCACCTGTGAGAAACAAATTACATAAGCAGTAACCAACCAAAAGTGTGCATGTAAGAGAAGCTGCAGCTGTATAGTATGTAAATACAAAACTATTTACTAGTTTACAATTTAGTATATAATTTTAACAAAGATTTATCTACATAAGAATATTCATATAAAGTTAAAAAAACATTCAGTAAGAAAACAAAAAAGGATAACAATGTTTTATTTTTTACTATCATATATTTTTATGTTTTCAAATTAAAAAAACACTGTCTAGATTCCAGATTAATACACTGATATTAACAAGATATGATCAGAGTGATCCAATCATGAAGCAAGTGCACATTTAACAAAGTCAGTCTTTCAGACTTGAATCCGGTCCCAACATAACAATCTTTGCAATGGTTCTAAGATGTACCAAGAGCTAGATGCATAAATTCTGTAACCATGCAGATTAGGAAAACTTCTGTGTGGAAGTTGACTGAGGATGTTGGATAAATATATTTTTTAAAATTATTATCCATTCAGACCTTACATTAATTATTCCAGTGCATGGCTGAAGCCACAATAAAGCCGTTTGCAAAATTACTTTCAATATAAACATCCTACCTTGACTTTACCATTTTGCAGAATTAAGAATAGCACAAGAATGAGTCAAAATTATACCTAGCCACATATACACCATGGCCTTCTTCAGGAAGAAATCCAAGAGCTCGTACTGCGGGGTGTGGATCTTGAACAATGCAGCCACACCAGTTAATTGCATGTGTTGTGCCATTTCCATCCCTAACATCTGTTCCCACCTGAAGCTCGACCTCTTGTCCCTGAACAACAATTATATCAATCATTAAGATCTGCTCCATCCATGGAGCTTACTCAAGAAGGGAAAGGATAGGAAAAAGTTCATTCAGCAGGCAGAAAGAAATAATATAACTTCAATCACCAAGGGTAAATACTCTCACAGACCTGCCGAAAAATAGTTATGTGAAGCTTCCCATCATTGGCATTAGATTTGTCTAAAGCTTGGCAAGCATTTTCAATGTCACGGAAGCATGTCACTGGTTCTTTATTAATAGCCAACACCATGTCTCCTTGTTCTAAAAGATTCTCAGCCTTAGATCCAGCCAAGCAACCTTTAACACGTAGAACCTGCCGTCTTACTGGGTCTTTCTTAACAAGTGCCTACAATACCAAATGATAACAACGGAAATAACTCGGATATAATTCTTTCCAGCCAAATTTAACCAGTAAACCAATTAATGCTACCAAACAAAGTTTCTAGCATTGGCAATATCTTTCCCAGATATATCTTCACAAATAATGCCAGAATTTTGCATTCTTTGAATTGCATAGCAAAAAATATTCTTAATATCATAGAAAGAAGGACACCGTAAAGTATATGAGAAAGATCTATACCTGAATCCAGTCATCACTCAATCCAAAACTCCGAGCCTTAGAAAGCAATGTGGGATAAAGTTCAACCTCTAAAATTCTCACAAGGGGCATAGGCCGTTTGACACCATTTATTAGAAGAGGTGGCCCATTTGCACCGGATACAATCTTTTCAAGAACTTGACTTATCGCATAAATTGGAAGGCCCCTCACAAATTGATGATCCTCTGATGTACTGCAACCCCCCTTTCTTTTTTCAACAAAAGTTAAAAAAAAAAAAGAAAAAAAAGATATAGACAGTAACTATTCAAAAGTAATTCCTTAGGCCCTCCAATCTACAGCTACTCAGTCCCCCAAAGGAAACTTAATCATGTATACAAAAAAGGTTAAAACAGTATTGATTATTGAACCAAGACAAATACTGCCAAAAGGAAGAATATATTAATTAGTATCACACTTAAGTTTTTTTACTCCTCTCAATCTTCAATTGTACCTAACTTGTATATAAATATTTTAGTCATCCCATTTATCATATTCGTTACTTGCAACGCCTGACTGCCAACAATTTATAATTAAAAAATTTCCAACTGTCTCCATTTTGCTACTCTGTCTTTGCCTTTTAACCAATCAAGCCTGTCTTGGAAACAACAAAAAGTTTTACATACTGAACTTTCTAAAACTTAGACTTAAGAAATTACTTTCTTTTAAAAAATGTTATATTGTTTGACTTAAAGTTCTTTGATTCACCTTTAAAAGAGCCATACTACTTCAATCAGTCAGAGGACTTCCTCAGTCAGAGGACTTTCTAAAAGAATTAATAAAACTTAGCCATACTACTTCCTCAGTCAGAAGACTTTATTTTATTTATTTTATTATTTATTTTTTCTAATTTTCTAAACCTTAGACTTAAGAAATTACTTTCTTTTAAAAAAATGTTATGTTGTTTGACTTAAAGTTCTTTGATTCACCTTTAAAAGAGCCATACTACTTCAATCAGTCAGAGGACTTCCTCAGTTGATATTAAAATTTTAAATGAAAAATGCGACAGACTTCAAGGACCAACCCACCATCAGGTAGCCTCTTGAAGTTTGAGTAAAATTTGTCATCTCTCGTCTCTTTCCAGTT
>NC_029774.3:122284080-122289151 GCF_000817695.3 Arachis duranensis
GACACAACTGTTTGAAGTTAGGTTTTACTAACTTAAACAAATGGAAAGACCAAAATCTACCATAGAATATGTACACTATTTTAAGTCTCTCGTGTGAGAATTTTTATTCATTATGATAATATGTATTGATAGAGTCTAATACTTTTTCCTCCCACTTCCAATTAGAAATTAGTCCATGGTTCTCCAGTAATAGGTCATCTATGCAACAACACTATTGTAAATTCTTGCTAAGGCTATTGCAAAGCTTGAATTTGAAATAGAGCAACTCCCCTCCCCTCCCTTAGATTCCCGTCCAAAGAGAGAAGGAGAGAGAGTTTTAAACAACAAAAAACAAAGAAAAAGAAAAAAGCAATTGATGTTAGGTTCAATTGTGCACCAAGGAGAAGACTAAGGAGAAGTTATTAAATTTTCTAACACTCCCTCGCATAAACCGAAAAAGGAAAGCTTTGATTGGACACAATGCACACACCCAGCAAAGTCTAGTTCAGAAACCAATTTAATAACTAATGAATGAATAGGAGCATAAAAAAGTTGAATTCTTGGCTGTCTCACCATAAAAGCAGTGATGTTATCCCTAATGAGCAAAACAATTTAGAGAAGGCTAAAGAATTACGTTTGTTGATGTATTTAAGAATTTGTTGTCATCAATTTACTATAATAACACTTTTTATCATCCGGATTCAACCCTGCAAGCAAAGAATAAGTGGTAGAAACCTGAGTAGAGAAGCTTCCCCATATAGCTTGGACCCTTCCTTGTTCATCTGTTAGCACACCTGAGAATGTACTACCAAAATCTGTATTTTTAGACAGGGTCAGACATTAATCTGCATGAGTAACTAGCAAGTTAAAAATAAATAAATAAAAGGAGGAAGAAAAAACATAACATATTTAAACTTACCAGTATCGAGCTCAATTACTTCCATATTAGTTGCTCTGTAACGTGGGGAATCAGCAGATCCTATATTTAGTGCAGCACAAGGATTGGTGACAACAGATTTCCTAGAGGTTGCTTGAAGGCTTCTACTCAACCCAACTAGGTAAACAGAATCCCCTCGACGTAATGCTGGCTCTGAGCAAGGAAATGTAATAAATAAGTCTTTCATAAATTTGGATGAACGATTGCATGTGCAATTAAAACATCTGCCTTCGCACATCATCAAGATCTAAAATTTAGATTTTTTCCAAACAGGTTCATTTTACCTTTAAAATATTCCCTCATCCCTTACCAGGGATATCATTTCATATACTAGCTTTTAAATTCCGTGTAAAGTAGTAAATCTATCAAACATTGACTAGAAGTATTAAGTCCACAAAAGTTAATCATCTCCACACTTGTCACTTACCCATCCTCACTAGGAAGAGGAGTAATTCCCTGACAGGAAGGGGACTCAAGATCTTACACTTTGCGGTAATATGAAAACATAATTTTCTCCCAATATTTCTTTTTACCTTTCAGTCCCAAGGTGGAGCTTGTCCAAAGCATGGGAAAATAGTATCTATGGCAAGAGAAAAATCCTCTTTATCCTTAAATCTAGATATGGAAAAGTCACATCAAAATGATACAAATAAAGCAATTTCACAACCAAACTGACCTGGAAGTAACTCTGCTGCATGAACGACTGAAGCACCAACAGGTCCCAAAGCAGAGGGGTCATATGATATGAGAGCATAATTGTGAACAGGATGGAGAAATACCACCTGAAATTAGAACGAAGCAGGAACAACGTGATAAAGAAATACTGCCTTATTGTTTATTCGCTTAGTTACAGAACGAAAGTTCTTAGAAAGCTGTTACCTCTCCTGGAATTTCAACTGGGAAAGCAGCAAATGATAGCATCACATCAGAGGCAGAAATTGCAACTGTATTCTTATCAACTGCAACCAGTCCCATATCTTTAGTGTGATATATTATGACACCAGTTCCAAAGAAATGCTGTGAATGAACACCATCAAGCATGCAAGATGGAGGAACATGGACCTGCATGTACAACAGGATTTTGATATAACAATAACAATAATTGGGGAAAACTGGAACGATAGTAAACCACTGATTTTTTACTTGAAGATGCTAAGAAAAATGATTGGTAGTCATAGAACAGACTATCTAATCCCGATTTTTTACTTGGAAGATGCTTAGAAAAATGAACTTGGATACTCAAATATGAAAGTCATGAGGAAATGAAGAGAAAATTAAACGGAAAAAAGTTGAAAATTGAAAAAATAAAAATCAAGGGAAGCCATAAGCCATATTGCTGTGTTTGGCTTCAAGCAGAGCAAAGCACCAAATCGCAGTTCGCACACATATCACAGCTAAGACAATTAGACAGACAAGAAGCAAATGAACTTAAGCTTACCACAACTAGAAACACAACACAGGCAACATTTCCAGACATCATATGGAATTCCCAGGCTGAGGCATCCATCACAAGTTACAAGGTCAAAGGTAATATTTAGTTAAGGGATTTGAACACAGAAACATCAAGGAAATCATCTAACACCGCAGAGGGAAAAAATGTAAATCATATGGTACCTTATGCTGAGGATATAATGAAACTCAGAGAAGAGATGCACCATATCTGATCACTTTCGTATGGTGCATGTCCATGCTTTTAAGAGAACACTAATTTAATTGTAATTAAATATTCAAAATAATACCTCAAACATCACAAGAGTAGGCTCAATGACACGCTCAGCAACTGATGCATTTGCTGCTGCAGCAGTTACACCCTGATAATCCATTAAAACATCATCCTGCATAGCATTTGGTTTTCCGACCTTTGTTTCACCAGTTTCATTTAAGGAAACATCAGCAACACTTCCATCAGCAGGTAAATCTTCCTCCATTTTTCGTTTCTTCACTCCAGCATCAGATGCATTGTGGTGAGATACATATGCAGAAGGATCTTCATAATTGGTTTCCATGCTAGTGACACCATCAGCCAACCCATGATTGTTATCTTCAGGCACATGTTCCCCACTTAGTGAAACTGGATGGTTGGCGATATTTCCAACATTTTTAAAACCAGATGATAGAAAACAGGAGTCAGGCTGAAAAGCTGGCCTTGGAATCCAGAGGCCTGTACTGTCATCCCGAGTGTATATCTGGGGAGGGGCATACCACTCATGGCGGTCAACTGTCACCAATACAGACTGCATGTTTACAAAGCAAAATTAGCAATGACCAATTGGTTATATCTTGGAGACGTTGTGTAATTAGGTATCAAAGCAATATAGAAATTTACACAAATATATATTATATACACCACAGCTTTAATCATGAAAATATTATTGTGTCAGGAGGTCTCAATCTGCTTCTAGAATCAACATTAAATTTTTAATTTCAGTTATTAACAGGAATAACAGATAAAAACATACCAAATCTTTACATGAATCCAACCTTTAGATTAAAAAACACCAAATCTTCATCTGATTTCTAAGTTAGTTATTTGCATTTGTGCTAAAAAAGATCAAGTTGCCATCTGTTTTTTAAAATATCTAATTCATACAAAATTATAGACTTCACTAATTTGATAATTTCTGATCATTGATAGTCAAATCCTTAAACAACACACATAAGCATTATTTGACAGTGTGGTCAAGTATTTTCCCTAATCCCTATTAACCAAGGATCTTAACAGTCATACTCATCATTCAGCATTTGTGAATTCTAGTGACACATAATCTGTAAAACTAAGGAGCATATTCTAAAAATTTACATTAACCACATGTATATAAAGCTACAGCTATATTAACACACATACTAACAAAATCATGTTTCCTTAAAATACCATACTATCATACACATTTCATTGATTATGGTTCGTATTTAATTGATGAAAAACTAACAGTATTTAGGTCTAAAAAGGTAAAGCACTTCCCTACAGAAGTCACAACAGACGTGTATCTAAAAATATACAAATTTTCCATAGTTCATATCTTTGATTAACAGTAACCATTACCTTCCTTCGATGACGATCCATGTAGCTTATGTACTCCAAAGGAACTCGAGCACCCCTAGATAGATTAGAGAGAACTGATATCAATTCCTCCACACAAGATATCTCCTCCCCAGCAAATTTCTTAATTATTGCATGGCGAGGAACTCCTGCCCTAAAGAGCATATATCTGCAAAAAGGAAGAATTAGTGATGAAAGTGCATAGAATCTTACACCAGGTCAATAGATACTCTCCAATTATACTTTGGTAACAAAAGCCTATTAGTGTAGCCAACTTTTATTTAGATATACATACCCGGGTTCTGTCACATAGACAAGACCACAGTGAAAACGGAAGTTCCTAGCCTGCATTAACAAAGATGACAAAAAAACACCATACTGAGACAGATAGATTAAAATTAAAAAAGTAATACAGGAAACCTTGGGAAAGGTTTAGAGACATAATGGAATTTCAGAAAAGGGATTGAATCTCAGGTGTTGCATATCATCATATCAAGATATTCNNNAAACTTATATATTATATAACCAGCAAGATCTGGAAAACTGACAATTTATAGGAAATAGTAATGTAACAGAAGGTAGGCATACAGATAGAGAGAAGAGACAGACAAACAGAATGAATCAAAAAGCTACATTTTCTATAATTTCTTAAGTATCACAAACAAGGTAAGCATTCAAGATCGATTTCTTCATTGTATCTAATTGGCCACCTCCTTCAGCCTCTCAACAGCAAGCAATTCAAAGTCAAACATCTCTGCTTCAGAGAAGGCAAAATAAAATATAAAAGTTAAAAGACAGTCCGAGTAGAGTCTAACTAACCTGCTGATAAGAAAGAGGATGTATCACTGCCCCACTTACTTCTAAGAAATAATCAGGAGTAATAGCGTGTAAATCTTGCACCTGAGATGAACATTAAAAGAAGGGGGGGAGGGGGGGATTAGCACACAAGTAAGCAGTAAGTTGATTTTAACCAATTGAAGCTGTCAGCTAAATCACAGGCCAGGTTCAAATTAGCAACAAAGAACCCTAATATTCGCATCAATTTCATTTTACAAGTAATACTGTAATACTTCACAGGTGGCAAAATGCGAGATGCTGGATTCAGTTGGTCATTC
>NC_029774.3:122289165-122294297 GCF_000817695.3 Arachis duranensis
CCCCAAAAAAAACAAAAAAAAAGAGAGAAAAGAAAAGAAAAAAGTGATTGGTAATCAGATCACATGTAAATATCATGTTATGTAAGTCCTTCCATTACTTTCAGAACTAGTTTAGTGGTACTAGTAAACCGTAGGACGTACAAATTACAAATTTATGATGTTTTAATGCTTTATAATTATTATTTACCGTTTTCTATGTTCTAGTGTCTTGAACCTCTCTCATCAGAGAGAAGAGGTTGCAGTTTGATCACCACTGTACTGATATTCCTTATTCCCATATAATAAATAAGCACTTGAGTATGCTAATATCATTCATAATCCAAGGGGGAAAAAGGTTCTCACCAACAAAGATAATATCTTCGATGTGCCACCCCTTTCAATTTGTAATTCAATATTCTTGTTTACGTTGTCATCAAGTACAGTCTCCAGTTTCAGAAACTGAGTAATGACCTGCAACAAAATTGCAGAGTCGTCAAGCACTAGCAAACTGATTAGAAAACTGGATCCTGATCTTTCACAAGTTATACAAGACCAGAGAAGTCCCTGTTTATGCAGCCTTCAAGCATAAGAAAGTAATTCTTGAAACCAATGATCACTAAAAAAACACAAAACAAAACTCCCAAGATAAAGTTGACCAAGTTATCAAATACCAGGAAGGCATTATTTAGAAATCCATGTCTCAAGAATATCTTCTTTCCTCCCCCTCCCCCCCAAAAAAAACAAAAAAAAAAGAAAAAAAAAGTAAAGGTTAATAAAACAGAGAACCAAAGAATGACAGGTAGAAGCAAAATCGTGTATCATGACAAACTTACTTCCCCATTGACACGAACAAGCACATCGCCTGGTTCCAAATGTTTATAAGCTGGACCGCCTGGCACCTAAACAAGCCGAGGATTAAGCCCACAGAATTTGAAATGGATTTCACCCCATAAAAGATTGAATCTTCTGAGTAACAATATGCTTACCGCAGAGTCCACAACTAGCATTCCAGTTTCACTAGATGGAGAAGAATGACGTACCATCTACATTATTCATAAACAGGGTAACAATTCAAGGCATATTTAAATGAAACTGCTTCCAAGTAAAGACAGCTTAATATAGATCAAGCAACCTGCTCTGTCTCGCTTTTTAGACCAAGCCTGCGAGTCTCATCAAAACCTTTATGCAGAAAGGTTGCCTGTATCATATTTTACACAAGTTAGAAATAAAAAAGAGATTGCACCATCCCAAAGGACACACCAATTTGAGAAACAAGAAGAGGAAAATTTTAAATTATTTCTTGGAATCTTAAAAGAGAAAAATAAGAGCAAACAAGCAGTCAGTCAAGCAAACAGAAGACAAAGCAAATTAAAATGTCAAAAACATGACGAGTGAGAAACTGTACAGTTATATTCATCTGTAATGAGCAGCATATAAAATATACAATGAAAAGAATGATGTGACATTGCTAAATTATAATGGATAAAGTGTCTACAATCATCTCACGCTCCTAAATGTAAAAGATTTGACGAGCAAACAAGCTGATTCAAAAGTCAGGGAACGAAACTTCTAAATAACATTGGTATTACTAAATAATACAGAAATATGCATACATCAGTATTTCCATGCTTATAAAGAAAGGGATTTAGGCATATAGCCATGTCCATAATAAGTAAAAATTGTGAAAAGGTCTCAACTATATTCTGTTATCATAAGGTAAAAAGGTGATACAAATGACAAACCTGAAGTGTACCACGAGGTATAGAAACTGCCTTCCATTTATCAACATATGTTTCACTGCCCTTTTGAATAAATCTCAATGCCCTCACTACCTGAAAAGTATATCGTTGTGTTTAGTTGCTCACCAAAAAAAGAATGCTGATGCACTTGATGACTTGCTCCCAGCATTCAAGGCCACTGCCCTCCCTTGCCAATCTATAACTGGGGAACCGCTTGATCCTCCTTTGGTCCCAGAGGCTGCCTGAAATGCAAAATAATTAGTAATTTGGTTGCAATAAGCCAATGAACAATTGCTACAGACTATTGAGTACTAAGGGTTTGACCATGAACAGTACTTGTAAAAGACTTCTCTGAAGGACTTAAAAACCAAGTATAAAAAGATCACTCAATCAGTGAATTAAGGTGTCAAATGGAGGTCCATCAGCTCAGAATGGGTCTCATGCTCAGAAGCAAATTCTCTTTGCCTAAAATTTATAGCAATCAAGCTCCCTCTAATCTCTAATTCTACCTTACATCCAAGTTTTAAATAAATATAAACAACTGATGAATCCTTTTATGATATTGGAAAAACTATTTGACATTGAAACAGTCCAAAGACAACCCAGCAAAGAAATTAAAGGAAGGTAAATTTGAAAGAAAACTAATAACTTGATCAAACTCATAATTTGAAATTTTGAAGAAAATGTGCAAATCAGCTCATAAACAGTCATTCTCACTTACTTGCATGTAGAAGGTATTGAAGTCATTGTACCCATCCCTGCATCAAATAATATTTTTAACTACCTATTCATGAAAGAAGAAATATATATATATATATAACCAGATATTTAAAATATACTTCTTATAGTGAGGAGCATCCCTGTCCAACCGAGCAAGAGTACCAGCCAAAATGGAAACCTGAAAGTAAATTTCAAAATTAAAATAATAATTCAGAATTTAAGTTAGGAAACCGGCCGCGGGGAGGGAATAACCAAGAATGCATTGGAATAGAAGTCATGGTCCTCTACATAAACAAAAAGCTAGTGACAGTTATGATCAGGAAAGAATATCAGTTGAATGTCAATGTCAAACCCAAAAAAAATGCTTATAAATCAATCGATTTAGGAAACCATAGAAAAGAAAATTTATAGAAGACAACAAATGAAGGAACTATGAAGCCAGATGTAAAATTGATTGTGATATGAAACCAATAAAAAAAGTATTGCTCAGCATAAGGCTGCTATGTGACCAAGAGGGTGAGCCTTGTGTAAAATTGCTCCCAGAGTCCCAGATGCCCTAGAAGTCACCAGTTCAAATCCAGCTTGCAAGGCTAAGGCTGCGTATGTCTGTTCTTCCTAGACACCACCATGTGGAAGCCTTACAGACTGGGGTGTTCTTTTTATTTCACATCATAAATTACAGCATCATTCTATTTTCCTAAATAGTGCTCTATTGAGTTGGTCATAACGCAAATATTGAGGTAATACCTTCTCACCACTGTCATTGCCAACAACTCTGATTTCTAGTCCAACACATGCAGCCTCAGGTGCAAGAGGTATTTCATCATAATTCAGAAATTGTATAGCACCAGGATCATAACGAAAGAACCCAAAATCATGGACCTGCAAAAGTGTATGTATATAGTAGGTTGTATCAAGAGGCACAGAGAAATAAGAACCCAAAATCAGGGAAAGAAAAGAGTTAAGCAATGATAAACCAATCAAATAAATGAAAATAAATTAAATAACAAGTATCTGTGAACAACATACTTAGTTATTATAGTATTTAAACATATGTAAGAAGTCCTGTGCAAGAAGGTTAAAGACATGAATTTTATTTCTTAGGACAAAAGATCTTAAGCTCTTGGAAAGAAATTAGAAAAATGTAACGACAAAACACAACAAAATAGGAATACTAAAGGTGGTTGAGATTATGCATAAAACAATCGTCATTTGTACAACAATGTTATACTGATCTTCAATCTGACCATAGGTAATAACCATAGTACCACACAAACAATCTTTTATTATAACTGCTTGTTTCTTAAAAGAAACAGTATGAATACCAATTATTTGCCATGTTTCACATGTCAGTACCAGTTATCACAAAATTTTCCTGCATCCCTCCCAAGTCATGCGAGCATTTGTGCAAATTCAACTAGGTAATTACGGGAAGCAGAATACATTGCAGAAATGACCATTACCCCAATCAACAACGAAATTACCAATTAACTATGGCAGCACAATGAACTGTCCAAGTCGAAGCTCAGAAATAATCAATTTAACGACAGAAACAAAAGCACAAAAAATGGAGGGGGGAGAGGGAGGACAAAAAAAAAAAGGTTCACTCACTGGATCTCTGTATATTGGATGCACTGGAACTTCTTCGCGGTTCAAAAACATGGCCTCTGCAACTACAGGACCTAGACATAACAAATAAAAGAATGCATATGACGAAGATATTAACACCGAATAGGTAGCGAAAAATAGAAGAAACTCCGATCATTGATCGTATAGTGTGGTACCGGGCTTGACAACGTGGCGATTGGTGAGGATGATGCCGCGGCGCTTGTCGACGATGAAGCCGGTGGCGTAGCTGGCACCGGCAGACTCAGTGTCGAACGAGCGGCATGCGGTTGTGCGGAGGACGACGACAGCGGGGACGACCTTGCTGAGTGCTCTCCGCCAATCCTCAGCGGTAGCGACGTTCTCCTGCAACGGGGGCGGATCGATCTCCATGCAGAGCTCATCGGCCTTGACGGCGGCGCCACCAGCAGCATCGGAGTCCAATCCATCGGATCCCAACCTCTCGTCGACTTGATCTCCCATTCTCGTGCTAGCTAGGGTTCAGGAGTGAATGAAGGAAGCTTAAAAGCTTTTGAGAGTAGTAACAAACCAGTGAGTTCACGCCAACGAGTCGAGTGAGTTAGTCAGTGAGTGAGTGAGGTAACAGCTACGCCTGCCAGAGAGAGTACAGACACAGCTTCAACAGCGAGTTTGGGTTTCAACTTTCAACTCGCTGCCGTGTAATTGTGTAAACGCGACTCACTGACTCACCAACCAGGCCCCTCTTTTTTCCGAACTCCAATTGCAGCTGCTATCATCACACTATTATTGTAGTTCCAATAATCAAATCAAATAATGAATCAGTCGTCCTCTCAGAAATTTTCTTTATTGTTTCATTATTTCGCTCATATTGTTAAGCACTTTCCTTTGCACTACTCACTATTTTCCTTTTTTTTTTTTTGACAGCGGACACCGCAGCTCAATTTTTATTATTTGTCAGTTTGTCATTTGGGAAATGTTAAGTTGTTACTTGTTACACACATGGAAAAAAAAAATTAGAAGTTAGAAGTTTAGAACACACAATTTTATATTCACATAAAATATAGAAAACTTAACCACTTTTTTGTTATTTTTTTTTTTTTTTTACAA
>NC_029774.3:122294302-122304094 GCF_000817695.3 Arachis duranensis
GTCACGGTTTTCTTTTTATTGTGTTTATTAGAAATTAATTTTAGTATATTTTAAAATTTTCTCTAATAAATACCCTAGAAAATAGAAATATTTATTAAAATATAAAAGTAAAATTTCTTTATGAAAGATTAATAAATTTTTAATATTTATTTTTTGTATTCCTAACATGTCTTCAAATCTAAAATAATGTTAAATAAATAATTGTTTATTTACATACTTTTATTTTTCTATACAACTCAAACTCAATGACATTGTACAAATTGATATTATCCTCGTGATATATTAAAATTCAATTCATTATATTCTATTTATTGGTTATTAAAATTCTGACTTTTTTTTTTCTGTTGTATGTGCATAACTAATTTTGTGTATGACGTCAAAGACAAAAGGATGTAGTCAAATTAAAATGGGAAATCCAAACTACATGCCGGCTCAGCTTCACGTTATGCGAAGTTGCACAAGTTTTTTATTCTTCATTTTCATTTCTAACAAATTTTTCTATAGAAAAAAAAAACCCATCAAACTTGCAATCCAATGACTCATGGTTTGTTTATACTTATAAGTTGTTGAAAATAAGAACCTTATATAAAGTCTTTTTAAAAAATCACTTAGAATTTCAAGCCTCCCTTGTTGACCATGCAGTCTACTACCATAAGTTTACTCTTTTTTTCTCTTTCTCTTTTGGGTTTTTAATAAGCTCCTCTTTTTTAAGCCCGCCAGGAAAGAAACAAAGAAGTTTACTATTATAATCCATGGCAGACATGGAAACAAAGAAAGGGATAATTAGCCTTTTTAGCACTACCACTACTAGTGTATCATTTTTATACACAAAGTTTCTTTACAAACCAACTACAAAATCATGCTCCTTATCCTCTCACAACATTGGTTTATTGACAGTCACCAGTCACAAGATACCTACACAAATGGCCTGGACTGGCATACTTTACTTTCAAGTATTATTATCATTTTTCCCCCTCTATGGAAAGAAAAAGAGAAACTATGATTTTGAAGGAACTTCTGAAGCAATAGGAAGATCACTTGTGGGTGTGCATACAAGAGCCCTTTGCTGTAAATGCCTTAAACTCTGTTCCATGCTAACTTGCACCATCTCAGCCAGCATCTTCTTTGCTTTACCAGATTGATCATCCCCATCAATCTGTGAAATGATGTTGCACACTATGTTCTCAAGAGTGTCTGGCTGAATTTCAGATCTCGGGTAAGGAGACTCTCTTAGCAGCTGCAAAAGGGTGCGTGCCTTCGACTGAGACTTTGGAGTCCCCTGAACAGTTAGCTCCAGAAGTCCCGGGATCACGCCTTCTCTAAGGATTGGTTCCCTGTATTTACACCTGTCGCTTTCGCACATTGTCAATAGCGCTCCAACGGCGTGCTCCCTGCTCTGGAGTGTCCCGCTCTCAAGAACCTCCACAACTGCCAGCACGCCGCCTTCTTCCAATGTCAGGGCGATTCTTCCCTCGTCGTACTCCATCAAGGATTCTATCAAGGAACAGCATTTTTCAGCTGTTTTTGATGATTTCTTGCAGGTTTTGAGAATGTTGACTATGAAAGGGATTGGATTTGTTTGGAGGGTGATGCTGAGGTTATTGGGGTACGTTGATAAGTTAGAGAGAGCCATAACTGCATCAGCTTTGGCTTGTGGGGTTCCATCTCTCAGGATGTCCACGAGAAGAGGAATGGCTCCGCTAGCGCTGATGATCGGTTTGTTTGTTGAAGAGGCAGAGAGTGTGAGCAAAGATGCAGTTGCAGATTCCTGCAGATTTAGATCTTCTGACTTGAGGAAACTGATTATGGGTTCTAATGCGCCAGCCTCTACAATATTGATTTTGTTCCTGCAAGATAACAAGTAAAGAGTCAAGCAATGAATATCAATAAATTATTATGACTGGCAGGTATTTAAATTTAATCTGAAACTAACATCTCATACAATGGCAACGTACAAATTAAAAAAAATAAAAGATAACAAGATACATAAACAGAGAGTCCACATACATAAACAGAGAAGTTATAATATTTAATGTATGTTTACTGTAACTTCATTTAGATATAAAGCAACATTAAATGTACCTAAACAAAATTTCCTGGTCTCTTTTAATAATTGGAGTTCGGTTTAGGGTCAATGGCTTTCTTTTAATCATAAAGGTTGAAGGTACCCCAGTTAGGCCTCATGTGCAAGAAGCAAAGAAACTAGAAAGAAAATAGTCATCAATTAAATCAGGAGCCAAAAAAAGAAATTTTAGGCGGTGCATTTAGTTTAATTTCCATAGGTTTTAAACAGGGTGAAAAGAAATTTGGAATGAAAATCACTTCATAGTTCATACTAACTTTGGTATAAAGAAAACGAAAATACATGAAGGTTGAAGAAATCCGACCCATAAATTTTTAGCCACACTTGTAGCAATGAAAGTGATTTTCCACCCCCTAATAGAGAAAATCAAAACCTTCCAGAACACTCAATATTTTCTCTCCCCTCATATCATATATTCTTCTTTTTTTTACAACCCCAATTTCCACCTACTCAAGCAAGCATATCATTAATGAGAAGAGCAGGAAAAAAGCCAAGCAGTGGTTGAACTTGAACCGCGTGCAATGCAGAGATTCGAACCATCTCCAGAAAGATTAAACATACAAGAGTTAAATAATAAAAATTTTACAGCTAAAGTGGTTTCCTTTTAATTCATTTAGTACTATTTTCTATGTTTCACAAACATGACATTAGTAAAGACTCACGGGATTGTATATATTAACTAGCGGTGCATTGGTTAGGTATTTTGGAACTGAATGGAAAGTACCAGTACCTAAAGCACAATAAAGGAAATGAACTATTCCATTTGCTAGAAGGTGAAAACTAACCCGAAAAAGGATTGCTTCAAGAAGAAGACGTCTGCCAAAAAAGAAATGAAAAGAAGCTAAAGGGAAAAAGGAAAATGCACCATGTGAGCCAAAGAAAAACCACTTAACTATCTTCCAATCGGATAAGCCTAATTGGAGTAATATATAAAGCATCCAATTCTTTCTTGTGGTATGGGTACGTAGGCATTCAAGCCATCAGTTGATAAAGCAACTTGTATCAAGACACTAGTACTCATCACAAGGGGAAATTATTTTTTATATATTCAGCAAATTCCTTTTTTTTTTTTACTATTTCATGTCTCTAATTTTAATGTTTCCCATATATTCTCAACAAATATGACCATCTTGCATTCTAAGCCATGAAGAGCTGTTCTAACTTATAACAAATATCTTATCGGATTCTGAAAAACAAGATGATCGAGCCGTCCCTAGAGAATAAAAAATACAAATAATAAAGATCACCAAATACTTATATTGTCAGAGCATCCAATCAGATGAAAATAAAATATATGGGACCAAAAAAACTGAGGGACCGACGAATAAAAATCAGAATCTTGCGGTACTACACCAAATATACTAACATCCTGAAAACCCAAATTGCCATTATTTTATTTCTCAATTTTCAATAATATATAGGAATCCCCAACTTGATGACTTTCAAGGCATCATCATCGCACAGGTTCTCATGAAAAGATCGCACGAATTCCTAAGCAATCGAACGCCAAAAAGCAGAGAAAGCGCATCAAGCATCAAACCACAACACCAATAAAATCACAACGATAATAGCAAATTAACCACCTAACTCCCCCAAAATTAAATAAAAATTAAAAATAATCCACTCATGAAGTCATTCAATAATTAATTAATCCCACCGCGAAAGAAACATTTCTTTTGTCCTCTTGAATTTCATATTTCCTTTTTTGCTGAGAAAAAAAAAGGAGGGGGTGAAAAATATCTGTACGTGAAAATAGTAATTTTCTTTTTGGGACTGGAAGTGAAGTTAGGTACGTACTTTTCATCCTTGACGGCGAGGTTGAGCAAGGCGAGGAGCGCGGGTTCGTGTGACTCGGACGAGTCGACTCGGAGCATGGAAACGAGCGGACCGACAGCTTCAGAGAGCTGTCGGCGGCAGCGGGGGGAGGTCTTGGTGAGCCTCCGGATGTCGCGAGCTGCCTGGACCTGGAGTTCAGGGTCGCCGGAGTAGAGGAGCTGGAGGGCCCGGCGGACTGCGAGGGGCGTGCGGGGCTCGTCGGCGTCGAAGATGCCGTCGGCGCTCTGGCCCTCTGAGGAGGATGAATAGGAAGGCGAGGAAGGGAAAGAAGAAGGAGAATGAGGACTCTCCATGGATGAGAGAGAGAGAGAGAGAGAGAGAGAGAGAGAGAGTAAAAGAAAGAAAAATCTGGGTGTGTATGTGAGGGTGTGAGATTTATTTAAGAGGTTGAGAAAAAGAATAGGAGAGAGAGAGAGAGAGAGAGTAATTAAAGGTGAGGTGGAGGTTATGGGTGAGGCGTTAAGCAACAGTTATGAAACAACAGTTATAGGCACAGAGATGGTGATGGAGAGAGAGAGAGAGAAAGAGGTGGTATTGTTTGTTGGCTATATGCTTGGGCCTTGGGAGAATGGGAGGTAGTAGTAGTTCGGTAAAACTTTTCTTAGATCATGCTTTAATATCTTTTACCCCATTTTATTTATTTATTTATTTTCTTCATTATTAAATTATGAAAAAAGTTTTAATACTAATATAATTTATTATTTTTAACTAATATTTTAATTATTAATTCAATTTTTTATTTAATAATTAAATAATATATATTTTTATTTTATACTTTTTAATATTATTAATTAATTATTTACAAAAAATAATAAATTTTATTAATCTTATAGTATTTTTCTTAAATTATTATTACTACTGCTACTTTGTTTGTTTTTCTGGATGTGTGATTTGAGTTGGTCTCCTTTCAGTCAAACACTCAACAATAACTTCATTCTTTGAATTTTAATGCTATCAAACCTAAATCAATCAATCTTTAAGGACTACCTATTTATTTATTTTGATTTTATTATTTAACGAACACTTTGTAATTATTTAAAGAAAGGTTTAGCTAATTTTTATTTTAAATACATATTTTAAGATTATTACTTAAAAAGTTTGTAAAGAAAAAATACAAAGTTTAAATCTTTAATATATATTTTTAGGATATAAGTTAATTAAGTTTTTATAGAATTTGGTTATGTTGTATTTTTTAAACATCGTTTAATTATACAATAACAACAACAAAGTCTTGTACCACTACGTGGGATTGGCTACATAAATCAAACGATATCATTGAACTCTGTCATATATCATGTTTACAGAGAAACTGTTTACATGTAGATCATGGATGGTCTTCTTAGGTCTTCCTCTGCCTTTCACCTCTTGTCCATCTTTCATCTCATCTACCTTCCTAATTGGGTGTTTTGTCAGTCTTTTTCTCACATGTCCAAACCACCTGAGACACGTTTCTACCATCTTTTCCACAATGGGTGCTACTCCAACTCTCTTCCTTATATCTTCATTTCTTATTTTATCCAATCACGTATGACCACTCATTCATCTCAACATCTCCATCTCTGCTACACTCAACTTATGTTCGTGCTCCCTTTTGGCCGTCCAACGCTCCGTACCATAAAGCATATCCAATCTTATAGTAGTACGATAGAATTTATCTTTAAGTTTTAAAGGTATTTTTTGTCACATATAAAACCAAATGCACTCCGCCATTTTGACCAACCTGCTTGGATCCTATGATTTACGTCCTGTTTAATCTCTCCATTATCCTGTATGATGCACCCAATATACTTAAAACTTTTAATTTTTCGTAGGATGTTTTCTCCAATCTTCACCTCTATATTAGGGTTTTCTCTTCTCAGACCGAACATATATTTCATATATTCCGTCTTACTACGGCTTATGCGCAGACCATACACTTCTAGGGCTTCTCTCCATAAGTCAAACTTCTTATTTAGATCTTCCATTGACTCTCTCATAAGGACATCATCGGTAAAAAACATGTACCATGACACAGACTCTTGGATGTACTCTGTAAGTACTTTCAAGACTAATGTGAAAAGATATGGAGTTAAAGATGATCCTTGGTGTAATCCTATACCAATAGAAAATTTCTCTGTCACATTATCTTGAGTCTTCACACTAGTTGTGCCCATCATATATGTATTTAATTGCACGAATATATGCGATCTTTACTCTCCTATTTTCTAAAACCTTCTATAAGACCTCCATTGATACCCTATCGTACGCTTTTTTCAAATCAATAAACACTATATCATTTAATAATATAATAATAAAAAGTTAAAATTTAATAAATATTTTAAAATAAAATTTAATAAAATATTTTTATAGTGTTTTTAAAATCTCTTCTTAAGACATATATTAACAATATCTTTATTTAAATTATTAAACCTTACATTTTTTGGAATGCAGATAGATTATACATTTTGACCGTTACTATTTTAGTATATTAACTTAAATTTGAATATTATATGGATGAAAAAATTGGATTACTAATTCAGTTTAAAAAAATTAAATAAGTTTCAACATAACTGATAAACCAGAAATTTTAAATACTGACAAATCAAATAATTTTATAGAGAAATACTATAGATTATCAAAATTTATTGTCTTTTGTTATTATTTAGTCATTAATTTAATTTTTTTAATTTAATTTTTTTAGTCTAGTAATACAACAATATATTTTATTCTATATTCTTAAATATTAATAATTAATTGATAGTAAAAAATAATAAATTATAATAATTTTCTAACATTCCTCATTTATATATATACTGAAAAAATTGTATTAAAAATATTAAATTTATTCTCAAATATATTTAAATTATTACAGGTATTCTCATAAGTATATCACGTTTATACAACTTAATTATACAAATTAATTAATCTAATATAATAGTCTATTTGTATAGAAATTTTATATTCTATACCAATGTCGCAAAACTATTTAAATACAATTTCTGGAATTTCTTTTTTATATATATCAAATATAACAAAGGGAGATGATATAATAGAACGGAGTATTCCAAACATAAATGTAAAAGACATAAAACAGACAATGTCAAAACTTGTAGCATTTTGTATAGAAAGATTAATTTACTTCATGTATCAAAGTTGCATTGAGAAGAGTAATTAGTATTTTGAAAATTAGACTGGATCGTTCAATACAACTTGTATAACCGTCACCGTATCAAAATCCAATTTGGTCTAATCAATTAAATGTCCATTTTAAAAATAGGTATCACATAAATTAAAAAAATATATATATCTAAAACCAGTGAACTATCTAACTTGAAACGGTGAAATCTAGGCAATTCTGGATTTAGAAAAGAAAAATAAATAAATAAACTCTCAATTCTGTATTCGTTCCTTTTAAAATAAGATAAGATAATTTTTACATAAAAAAAATCACCCACGTTGATCTCTATCCATCCAAAAAATAATCTATTGCGTCTCCTCTCTCGTATCTTCATTCATAATTGATAAAAAAATCTGATCTAATAATTACTGGTATTAATTTAGACGTTTATTTAAATTTAAGTACTAAAATAGATTAGGAGAAATAGACCAAAATCAATTTACCTTGGTGTCACATTTAAAAACGACATTATTTTTGGATTAAAGAAAACCTAAATTCAAACATCTATTTTCACCCATTTAATGTGATTATATTTTTTCATTGGAATAAGGAAAGGAACATCCATTGTATTTATTAAAAAGAAAAATGTAATAATCTTATTTGGTGCAACAAGCCAGGAAAAAATTTCAGTTTTTTTTTATTTATTTCTTTCTTTTAGTTGAATGAATGTAAATTCATCCTCTTCCAAGTAATTTTGTAATATTATGTGTTTTTTTTTATTTTTTTTTTACTTATTTTTATTCTTATTAAAAAGTTAAAACAAGAAAAATTATCAGAAAGTGGAACAAAAAAAAAAGAAGAAAAAAATGATGACAATGATAAAGATAAAGATGAAAAGGAGTTTTGAGTTATGCATAATTTATCATAAAATAGCACTAAAATTTTTTAATTATGACACAAAAATTTATTAATCTTAAGATTGAAATTTCTTAATCATGACACGAGTTCCTGTTAAGATGATAAAAAAAATTATGAGAATGAAGCAATGACAATAATGACTATGAAAATGATGATAAAGAGGAAAATGAGGAGTTTTAAGTTATGCAAAAATTATCAAAAAAATAGTATCGAAATTTTTAACCGTGACACAAAAAAAAAAATTAATTTTAGCATTGAAATTTTTTAATCATAACATAGAAATTTTTAATCGTGTTATTTGATGTACTTTTCTTATCATTGAACTAGTTGGGTGGTCTTTTATTCATATATAAGATGTTTAGTTATTTCTGTGTTATTTATAATAAATTAATATATTTTTTGCTCTAAAATATATTTGAATGTATTTTGTTAGTTGAATGAGTTAAGATTTTGAACTTGTAATTCTTTAAAGACTTTTTGTATCATTTATCAAAAATTTCTATGGCATTTCTAACTATATGATATGTTTTGTTATTACTGAGTTAATTGTTGTGTGGTATTAAATTTAAGAAGAGTAAAAGTTTTCAGTTATGCAAAATTTATCAGAAATTTACACCAAAATTTTTTAATCGTAACGCAAAAAATTTTTTATTTTTAATACTGAAATTTTTTAAATGTGATACAAAAAAAATTTAATTACGTGATATTTAACTAAGAAGATAGAAAAAGATGATGATGATGATGGTGGTGATGATAATAATAAAAGAGAAAGGAAAAAAAAAAGTCAAATAAAAAAAAGAAAGAAGATGGAAATGGTGGTAGTAATAGTGATAAAGACAATAATGATAACTAAAGAAAAAGACGAAGAAAAAAAAATAAAAAAAAAGAAAGAACTACTAAAACAATAATAAATATGTAAGTAACTAAGTAAAAAGAATAATTGTACGTTAAATGATATATGAATATGAACTCGTTATAACAATTTAGTTAAACTTAATTATATATTTTATTTGGTCTCAAAACGTTTTCAAAAAAATTATCAAAAAAAAATATAATAGTTTTTGAGATATAATTAATAAATAAACAATTAATCAATATGTGATTGTATTTTTCGTTCTTATTTATGATTTATTTTATTATTTTTTTAATTAAAATTGATTTTATTAGATTAAGGTATTATTTTTTATTTGATATCATATATAATTAATATTATATTATATATAATTTTGTCAAATTTTAATTAAAATCATTACGTCTCTAAATTTTTAAATTAACAATTTATAATTTTGTCCACTCTCATATCTGATGCACATTAATATATATAAAATATGAAATGATTAAATTTTATATTTATTTTAAAAAAATTTGATATTTCTATGAGCATGATAAAATAAAATAGAATTTACAATTTTAAAATACAAATAAAATTAAGATTAAAAGATTTTAACCACAAATAAAATAAAATAAAATTTTAATAAAATTTTTAATCTATAGGTAGTATTTGAATAAAATTCAAATTCTACCATATTATATCCTACCCATTGTCAAGCGTACGTCTTTTATGTGGACTACTGGTCTTTGGTCTTTGGTCTTATTAATTATTATCTTTTTCTTTTCTTAAAAAAATTGAGATATTTCAGATTTGCAAAATTACCAGTACACACCATCCACGTGTTTTAAGTTACGGGCGTATTTTATGGTGGTGTGGGGGCAATCAAAGATATATAGGAGTATTTTTTTCATTTTCATAATATATATGCAACAAAATTGACGTGGAATATTTGTTTCCTTGACATATTTTTTATGTCTATGGTATCATAAGTAGTAAGCTTGTTGAAGTAACTAATTATTGGTCTAC
>NC_029774.3:122304359-122365715 GCF_000817695.3 Arachis duranensis
CTTTCATCACATTTTCTGTATATTATATATTATGTAATTTATTTTGGGTTTAGTTAATATATATATCTTAATAATATATTATAAAATTATTATTAGTAGAAAAATTTAAATTTTTATTTTAATAAAAAAAATATATTAAAATTTAAATCTTTTGTGTTTTTAATAAATTTAATTTATGATTGTAATATGTGATCTAGTACATAAATTAATTAGACTCTTCTATTTGAAGCGCAAGGGTATTTTTCAAGTGAAAAATAGTTTTAGAGTATTTTTAATGGAATATTTTTGGAGTATTATTTTTTATATTTTTAAGGAGTGAATTAATTTAAAATTAAAATCTGTATTTGAGTTGATTTATGAAATAAAATCAATATCATTTTAAAAATATTGTATCACATGTCACTCGTATAATTATGTTGATGAAATAATTAAGAATAATATAAAATTTTAATTGAACTAATATTAAGCATTGGATGATTAAATTTTATTTTTAGTTTTAAATTACTACTTATAATATATAATTTAACAAATATTTTTATAAAAACTAAAATAAAATAAAATTAAAATTAATATTAAATATGCTCTTAGTATTATTAAAGCACCAAAAAATCCAATAAAAAAAAGCACCAATAAATCACGACTTCGGGGTGAATATAGATGTTATGAAAGTCCATACATAATAAATAAATGACGACTTTTTGAATGATTAGACCCTAAATTACCTAACACTTCAAGAATTTTTATTAAGATAAGGAGATGCACTCCTGGTATGAACTGATTACATATAAGTGCTAATTATTGCTCCTCTTTAGTTACAAACGCTACAATTACTAAAGTACTAAGACTCTAAGAGCCAATATTTTTTATTAATCAGACATTATTGTTCTTACAATTAAACTAATCATCATGAGGGAATATTGAGAAATGAGTATAGAACAATCCAAACAGAAGGTTGAAATTACCATGAAACTTTTTTTCTTTTTCAAGAGAAAAATATACCGAACGCCATTCCTAGTATACTTCCCTTTTATCTATAATGAAAATCAATATGTAATAAAATTAGGATTTAGTTGATATNATTGTGCATCTATTAAAATAAAATATTAAATTATTATTATTATTATTATTATCTTAATTTATGTTCTTTGAACATTAGTAAAATTTATAAATTTATATAAAAATAAATAGATAATTTATTATTACCAAAGGTAATTTTAAATTTCGAAGCCATTAGTGTGGTGAAATAGAAGATTATAATGCTGATAAATTTGATTACAGAATAATTAAAATTAACCTGTGATCATGTAATCACGGAAGATGAGATTTTATAAATAAAATTATTCAAATTCTAAAATTATATCAAAAATTTTTAAATTACCTCTATACTCTAACCTAATTACTCTCAAATTCTAATCTCATCTCATCTCCATTCTCTAATCCTTTTACCAACACAGCAAATTTTCTTTTCTCCCTACAATCGTCGCCGCCTACCGTACCTCTTCTGAGAAGTCTCTGAACTTCGTTACAATAGTTCAAACTTTAACAATAGCTACAGCAACAACAATCACTACTTATCGTCTTTTACTAAGTTGTCGAGTCACAACTTGTTAAATACACTAGCAGTATAGCGTTATTTCCTCACTTTCACTGCCGCTAGTAAGATGAAGTAGCCATTAGCAGAGACGAATCTATATATAGAAGGTCCGGGCAAGTGCCCCCACAAGAATTTGTAATTTCTTTATTTATATGAGTATATATAATAATAATAAATGCCCCCATTAGTATAAAACGTCATCGAACCACTTAAAAAGTAAAGTACTCTCTAATCATCTTCTGCATTGCCATCAACAACCAAAAAGTTCACCACCAATTCACTCGTCAGAGAGCATAAAGGATCTGTTTATAATTTCTACCACACCTGAGTCTTGATTATTGAAAACTCCATCATTCCTTTCTAGCCAAATTGCCCATATGACAGCAAAGAATCCAATCAACTACCTCTTTCTCTCATTCTTTCTTTGTGAAGCATTCGTCCAACTCTCAAAGTGTTGCTTTAGTGTACCTGGCATAGTCCATGTCTTTCTAAGAGCAAACAGCCAAGTACACCACACCTGCCAAGTGAGCTCACAGCAGACTTAACAAACTTACAGCATAAAACACACATATTATTATGCTGGTCAATGACACCTAATTTGCATAGTCTTTCCTTAGTATTCACCCTCTCAACCAATAGAAACCAAGAAAATAACTCGACCCTTGGCGGGACGAAACCCTTCCACATAGCACTAGTGAAACTATAGCTTGTTATTTCCTCCAGGAGAACTGCTTCCTGCAACACCTGCACAAAGGAGTTAGTCGAAAAAATACCAGTTTTATCAAATTTTCAGACCACCCTTCTGTCCTCTCTCTCAGTTGTTAGTCTTACTGACTGCAAGACTTCATGGAGTTGGTTTAAAAGGTCCAGCTCCCATTGAAATAACTCTCTCCTCCACTAAAAACTCCACATCCACTCTAACCCATCCCAGAACCCGCAGTCCCCTATAACAGATCCTTTAATGTTTGAGACCGAGAAAAGTCTTGGAAACATATCTTTCAACATACCACTAGGTAACCAAACATCCTCCCAGAACCGGATTGTTCTGCCATTTCCTACATCTATAGACAAGCCTCTGATCATCTTCTCCCTGATTTGTGGCTCCCTGATTTGAAGCTAACAAATATCATTCCAAGGACCCCCTCTTGTAGGAATAGGCTGACCACACAGCATCTCGGAAGGATCCATGCTATTACAAGAGCATACAACTCTCTTCCATAAGGCCTAAGGGGTAGTCCTCTTTCGAAAACCTCCACCACCATTTATACAAAAGAGCTGTATTCCTGATCACTACATCTCCCACTCCCAACCCACCCGCCTTTCTAGGAGCCATCACTACCTCCCATCTCACTAGTGGAACCCCAACCTTCCCATCCTCATTACTCCACAAGAACCGTATTTGTAACAAGATTAACTTTTCCGCTACTGCCTTTGACATCTTGTACAAGTTGAGATAGTATATAGCCAGCCTATTGAGAACAGATTTAATGAGAACTAGCTTACCCGCTTTATTGATGGTCTTTGCCTTCTATAAACTCAACTTTCCTTCCACCTTATCAATCACTGGTTTCCAAATCTTAACTAACCTCGGATTTGCTCCCAAAGAGATGCCAAGGTACCGGACTGGTAAAGAGGCTTCCTTGCATCCCAACAAATGACACATCTGCTGCGTTCAACGTTGTTAACAATTAACTGAAATGAAACTGGACTTTTCAAAATTAATACACAACCCTGACATCATCTCGAAGCAGCGTAGTAGACGCTGGTAATTCCTAATAATCTCTTCCTCTGAAGGATAGAAAAATATAGTATCATCCACAAACTGTAAGTGCGACAGTTCAATGTTATCCCGTCCAACCAAAAGCGGGGAAATGCACCTATTCCACACTGCCTCCTCGATCATTCTATGAAGAACATCAACAACTAACACAGACAAAAAGGGAGACAAAGGATCTCTTTGTCGTAGATCCCTTTCCATTTTGAAGGGCTTAGAGGGAGACCCATTTATAAGCACCAACATAGACGTAGAGCATACACACTCCTTGATCCACCCCTACCACTTCTGGCCAAATCCCATCTTCTACAAAGCTATATTCACAAAACTCCATTTAATCCTATCATAAGTTTTTTGAAAGTCCAGTTTAATTATTGCTAAGCTCCTTTTTCTTGACTTAAACCATTGCACAGTTTCACAGGCAATCAAAGCCCCATCATGAATTCTCCTGCCTTGCACAAAAGCACTCTGAGTCTTGCCTACTAAGCCTGGCATCACATTCTGCATCCTCTGAACCAATACCTTAGATATGACCTTATACACACAACCCACCATACTAATTGGCCAAAGATCTTTTATTTTTGTAGCTCCAATAAACTTCGGTGCCAATGCCACCCAAGTAACATTCGAATCCCTAGGTAGCATAGCTGATTGGAAGAACCCCATCACTGCTTCAATGAATTCCTTCCAAACTTTATCCCAGCACTTTTTAATGAAATTCATGTTATACCCATCACACCCTGGTATTTTTGTTGACTCACAATCCTACACTGCATTCTTTATTTCTTCAGCAGTTGGCATCAATTCCAGCCCTGTTGCCTCTTCCTCAGTTATCTGCCTTACCAACCCATCCCGAAAACCTATATTAGGTGAGGTCTCCTGATGGTACAAGTTCTTATAGAAGTCTCTTATAGCAACCTTAATCCGGGATTGATTCCTCACTAATCTTCCATGGATCCTCAAGGCATCAATCCGATTATTCTTCTTCCGTGTCGAGGCTATATTGTGAAAGTATCTAGTGTTTTTTTCCATCTCCTTAGCATGCCTAGATCGTGACATCTACTTCCAATGTATCTCCTTCTTGATATACCATTTCTTACAAGAACTCACAAGCGCTTTCCTCCTTGCTTCTGCTGTTCCATCATACACTCTGTTGCTCCCCAATTCATTGACTTTCCTAATCTCCTCTTCAAACCAATTAATCCTCATGTCCAGATCTTCAAAATTCTTTCTATGCCATATGCTCAGTGGAACCGTCATAGCCTTCAGCTTTTCCAAGAATTGAGCCTCCCTTAAGCTCCTCAACTCCTCCTTCACCATCCTCAAAAAACCATCATGAGTAAACCAAGAATCCAGACTCTGAAAAGGCCTTGGGCCCCTCCCATCCATGCGACATCCATAATCATGGGACAATGGTCTGACAAGCCTCTTGGTCCTCCTCGTAACCTTGTTTCAGGAAACTTTTCTAGCCACTCCAAACTCACCAGAACTCTATTGATATGACTACATGACTGGCTCCTGAACCATGTGAACCTAAGATCAGACAAAAACACTAGCTCCATATCTTGAATCCAAGATTTAAACTCTGTTGCGGATACTGGTAGAGAAGTAGTCCCTTTCCTCTCCTCTATTTGAACAATCTCGTTAAAATCCCCCATGAAGCAAAAAGGTACTTGACATAAGCTGGACATGAAGCTCAACTCTTCCCACACAGCAAGCTTTTTCTCCCTGGCATGCTCGCCATACACTAAACAGAAAGCATACCGAAAATTATTTTTTACCAGCACTCCATCCACACATAACCACCTAACTCCTTCATAACAGTTGCTTATGTTAAACACCGTTGCATCCCACATCAACAGCAGACTGCCAGAAGCACCTTCCGCTCCCACAAACTCCCAACCCACTACATCATTACCCCACTGTTGCACGGCATCAGATTTAGTCAGAACCTCTTTTTTTTTATCTCTATCAAGCCTAACATATGCAGATCAAATTTCCTCCTAAAATTTTTCACCATACTCAATTTTCCAATTCCCGCCAACTCCCTAACATTCCAAGATGAAAAAATCATTTTAAAAACAGTTGTACAAACCTTTTTTTTTTAATTTTTTGGACGACTTCTTCTAACTTTCTCTTTCTGTTTAGCCTACTTTTTTCTCAGTGCTATTGCCTCATTCTGTTCCTGGAATATCATCATTATATCATCTTCCTCATCGTATTGCACAACTCCATATTCCACAGCTAGGTCCCAAACCTTCCTGTTTTCATCCATTTTTTCCGCCTGTTTAATTTCAGAACCAGTGCCACTCTCGGCGTCAACTCGTTCATCCCCCAAATCGTCTAGCGCTCCCCTAGTTCCCGCGTTTTCCAATACCGATGTCTCCAACAGTCCCAAATCACCTCCGGCCCGCTGCACATTTGCAACCCCCAAGTCACCAGATACATTATTCCACCCCTCACCCCCATTCAGATCTGTCTCCGCTACAACCATCTCGCCTTCCCCCCAAGCCTAATGTTCGTCACCACCAACGACTCCGTTCGCCCATCAACAAGCACAGGGTCCAGTGACATCGAACTCGGCATCCCACCAACAGCATGGTTAATGCTCAACCTACCCCCTTCACCGTAAGGCATCTGGCGTCCTAGTCCCCCGCACCTTACCGCGTCACCTGGAGTAGCCCCTTCCTCCGAAAAGAATCCAGCGCGAGTTGTCTGTCTTCTTCTCTCGTCGAAAATGTTTGCGCCGTCTTGGAGGGTCTCACCAAAATCGTTCGTCGTACCCCTCTCCCCCAGTCTTCGGGTTGTACCCTGTGAGGTTTCCGCTCCAAGTTACTAGCAGCCCGGTTCATCTCCTGTCTTCCCTTACACCCATCTTGTGGATACAATTATATTCGGTTATGTATCTATATGCATGTATATATAAGCATATGTGTAGAATTTTTGTCTTCATTAATTAAAATTTTTGGATTCGTCACTGCGCGGTAGACTTAAAATTGTCAAATTTAAAGTTCAGAAAGTCTTATCTTTAGTCCGGGTTCAAATTCGCATTCCGGATCGAGGCAAAGGAAGTTAAGCAGCTAAAGAGATGTTAACGGTTGGAAAGCTTATGAGGACTCATATGAGGGTTTGGAAGCCATGAATTCCCGCGAGACATGCGTCGCTTGGTATCTCTACTGTCCAAATTGCTCGATTTGTGGCTTTTATTTTTTTATGATTTTTACGTGTGCTCGTCTTCTTCTTGAATGGATGCGTGTTTGTTGCAATCTAAGATGAATAATGGAATTTGATTCGGCTATTGAAGCTATCTTTTACTTAATTTTTGTTTATTTATTGGTTTGTTGTTTAAATTTAAGTAATTGACCTATGTATTTATTTGTTTTGTTATTGTATAAGAATGTTGATGATGAATTTGAAATTGATGGGACTCTCAAATTTCTAAAATAATTTAATTATTTTTGATAGATTTTAGAATTTAAGTAAATTTGTTTATAAAATTCTATCTGTTATAGTTATAAATTAATTTTAATTCTTTTATAATTAAATTTATTAGCGTCATAATTTTTTACGGCTAGTTCTGGTCTCTTATTCCATGAGAAAACTATGGGTGTGTTTGGCAACCACGTTCAAAAAGAAAAAAGTACGTTTAGATATCTTGAAAGCTGTAATTTTTGGTTTGGCAAATTTTTGGATCATGAACGCAGAAGTGATTTTGCATCCAAAACCACGTTTTCAAGAAGCAACAATTTTAAGCTTCTGTGTTTCACCAACGGGCTTTTAGCCATCAATATTCAATCTTTATTTATCTTTTACCAATTTTATCCTTTATGCATACTATTGTATTATTTATATTATTTTTGTTTATATGAACTATCTTTTTCTATTATTTACTATTTTTTTATTAATTATTTATTTGATATTATACACTTTTATAATTATAATTTTTTTTGTATTATTTTTATTTTTTTTAATATAATATATTGATCTGTATAAATATTAATTTTATTATATAATTAATTAATAAGATCTATTTAAATATCTAAATTAAAATAATATACAAAAATTATTTAAGTTGATGTCTATTTTAGTAATTTTGTATCTAAAAGTGATTTTGAATAGTGTAATCCAAACAACATTTATTTTACTATAATTCATTTTGATATAAATATTGCCAAACATAAATCACTTAACACAAACTTATTTTTCATTAAAATCAAGTTTGTAAAATCAATTTTATTCAAACTCCCGTTTACAAACTGTAATCCAAACACACACTATATCTTTCATTGGTTGTTGCAAACGTTAATCCTTTCTATGCACAGGCAGATCTTAATAGTAGCTCCCAATATATATTCAATCTTTTGGATATTCAATTGGGCATGCGTCAAAAGGAAGACCTAGATATCAACAATTTTAAGGGCAACCACACCTTCAAAAGAAATAACACTAAAGCCCGGAGCATTCTTTATTTTTAATTTTTTTGGGACAACCAAGGTTAACATTTTTTTATTTCAATTCTATAACAACGGGCGACCAACTAAAGCATTTAAGTATATGGGATTACAAATTTATAATGAATGAAAAAAGATAAGTATAGATAAATAATAAAAATATTAAATAATGTGAATAATAGATATATTAGATATTTAATTTATTAAGTGTGTAAAAAATAATTTAGAATGTAATATATTTTTATTTTATTAGATAAATTTTAAAATTTATTATTCACATTATTCATAAAAATAATTATCTACCTACTAAAGTAAAAAAAAATAATCATGGCAAGACCAAACTAATTATCGCTGCTTCTGTATTCAGTTATCAATTAAACTTTTTTTAAGTTTATAATATGTTTACTTTTTTAATTAAATACAGAGAGAAAACAAAAGTGTAGGTTGTTAGAAAATTATTTAATTTCCTAACTTATTTGTGAGCAATACATATATTAATTATAATTACAAATGATGCTATTTTAAATTAAATGACTTATATAATGATAATCTCATTTATTGTTATAAATGCTAATTGAATAAGTCATTATTACTTTTGATTTGGAATTAAATGAGAATAAAATCGGATATTATTTTTTTTGAATTTTAGATATATTATCTTTTGGGTTTTAGATACTATTTTATTTGGGGTTTAGGGTTTAATTGGTGCCATGCTCAAATATAAATAGACCTTCAGGGTTTCGGTCCCCAATATACCAAAGCCGTCTTTGTTGCTCTTTCCCCATCAAAAGAGTTACAGTTCAGCCGCCTAGGAATACAGAAGGCTTTGGCTGAGGAAGATCGAAAGAACCATACAATCCAAATTCTTTCATCAATTTCTGACTCTTATAAATTCAGATACGCTTCCGCATTATAATATTTTAGTGTATGTTGTTTACGATATAAATTGTTGCACGCATATATATGAAGTTGTTTGAGTTTGTATGTGTGCGTCACTGTATATATATATATGGATATGCCCTCCTGTGTTCTTTACGTTATGACAATGCATATAAAGGAATATAAAGGAATATATATTTGTGTTCCTTAATCAATATATGCGTGTATTATGTATATACGATTGTGCCTATATATATATATGATTTTGGCATTGTTTCATATTACATGTTATTACTGCCATTTGGATTGCTTTATATATATATACTTTCGGCTGCTTATATATATATTTTACTGTATCGAATTTTTTTTATAGTAATTGATTTATTCTGAAACATTAGCACAAAAGTATTATTATAATTGTCTCATTTTTTTTATTATGTGTGCCATTAATTTGGTATAAAATTAATGGATTATCCTTTTGAGATATAGGAATTATACCCACTAATTTTATAAAAATTGATTTTAATCTTAACGGATCAAGAATTTTTTGCACATGAGTTATAATCATATTTTTTTAAGGTCTCGAAAGGCACCATTAAAATTTAATTCCTTTTGAGATTTAAGTATTTTTTGTTGTTACATAAGAAAATTGGTAACAATGAATTATTGTACCCATTAATTTTATAAAGATTTGGTTTTGGAATAAATTGATTGAACATTATGCTGCCAAAGTAGCCTCTTTTGTAAAAATTAATTTATTCAAAACATTAGGAATATAGTGATATGTAATTCATGCGAATATTGGTCGGCCCAAAGGAAGGTCTATATTTGGCCGAATTACGTACACATATTGATAGTAAATGCATGTTTGGGTAACAAATTAAGAATAAAGTAATACTTATTATTTATGCGGATAACAATCGGCCCAAAGGAAGTTTGTTGTTTGGCCAAATAATAAGCATTGCACATTTTTGTTTATTTTCTATTAATTATGCGGTCAATAATCGGCCCAAAGGAAGGTTATTGTTTGGCCAATTAATAGAAAATATATGCGGTAATAAATAGGTTGCGAAGTTTAAGTCTCCATGCGCGCATTAAGTCAGTCCAAAGAAAGACTTCATGTGTGACAGGAATTTTGACAATATTTGATTACTGCGATGAGAGTATCACTTATAGTTAATTTTTTCTATCCAAAGATTGAAAATTAATGTTGTTCTAGATATCTCAATATGGATTTTTTCCCATTATTTAACTAATGTTTACTGCATGTTCTTTTTATTCTAATCCAGAAACTATAGCTTTAGCTACCAATGTTTCTGCACAAATTAGCAGTATTCCTATGCTGAATGGTTCAAACTTTAAAGTTTGGAAAGATACCGTGGAGATTGTCCTCGGTTGTATGGATTTAGATACAGCTCTTCGAGAGGAGAAACCCACTTCCAATCCAGAAAATCTCAATGAGGTTAAAATAGAGAAGTGGGAGAGATCCAATCGAATGAGCATTATGATCATGAAACGCTCAATTCCTGAGGCGTTTCGGGGCTCAATTACTGAGGATAAAAATGCCAAACAGTTTCTAAAGGGCGTTGAAAAATTCTTTACTAAGAATGAAAAGGTGGAGGCAAGTAGTCTTTTGAGCAAACTTGTCTCCATGAGGTATAAAGGTAAAGGGAACATTAGGGAGTACATTATGGAAATGTCTCATCTTGCTTCAAAATTGAAAGCACTAAAGTTAGAGTTGTTTAAAGATTTATTTGTGCATTTCATTTTGATTTTCCTTCCTACACACTTTGGGCAATTCAAAGTGAGTTATAATACTTTGAAGGACACTTGGTCCTTAAATGAGCTTATATCTCACTGTGTGCAAGAAAAAGAGAGGCTACAGCAAGATAAGACTGAAAGTGCTCACATGACTTCATCTTCTCAGTATAAAAGAAAGCGTGATACTACTGCGGATATACCTTCTTAGCAGAAAAAGGCTAAGAAATAGGATCAAATTTTAACCTGTTTCTTCTGTAAGAAGGCGGGACACATGAAGAAGGATTGTACCAAATATGCCACTTGGCGTGTGAAAAAGGGTATAATTCTCACTTTCGTTTGTTTTGAGGCTAGTTTAAGTTATGCACCTGTTGATACTTGGTGGGTAGATTCTGCTGCTACTACTCATGTAAGTGTCACTATGCAGGGTTGCCTGTGGAGCCGACCACCAAGTAATGCTGAAAGATACACCTACGTGGCAGACAGCAATATAGTTGCAGTCGAAGCTATAGGAACCTTTAGATTATGTTCCACGAGTGGATTTTACTTGGATTTATTAGAGACATTTTATGTACCGTCATTTAGATGGAATTTGGTTTCTGTTTCTCGTTTGGACAAATCAGGTTATTTTTTGTTCGTTCAGAGATAATAAAGTCAGTCTCTTGTATAATTCGAATAATATTTGCTCTGGTCTTTTGGTGGATAATCTATATAGGCTTAACTTAAATTCCTATAATAATGAAATACTGCAAACGGGTACAAAACAAAAACTAAATGAGAATTCGGCATCATTATGGCACAAACGCCTTGGCCACATCTCTAAACAGAGAATTCAAAGGCTCGTGTCGGATGGAATTCTCGGACCCATAAATTTGGCAGACTTTGAAGTCTGCATTGAGTGCATAAAGGGGAAAAGGATAAACAAAAGAAAATTAGGTGCCGAGAGAGCTAAAGATGTCTTAGAACTGATACATACCGATATATGTGGCCCATTCCCTACCGTCTCTTGGAATGGACAACGGTACTTTATTACGTTCATAGATGATTACTCTTGTTATGGGTACCTATATTTAATTCATGAAAAGTCCCAAGCCTTGGATGTTTTCAAGTCTTCCAAAGCTGAAGTTGAACTTCAACTTGGAAAGAAAATTAAAGCTGTTAAATCTAATCGTGGTGGTGAATACTACGGAAGATATGACAGCTCAGGTGAGCAACGTCCCGGGCCTTTTTTTCTCTTTTTCTAGAGGAGTGTGGTATTGTTCCGCAATACACCATGCCAGGCAAACCTAGCATGAATGGTGTTGTAGAGCGAAGGAACCGAACTATTAAGGACATGGTGAGAAGTATAATTAGTCATTCTTCCTTACCTGAATCACTTTGGGGAGAAGCCTTAAAGACCGATGTGTACATCCTTATTAGGGTGCCAAGCAAAGCAGTTAACAAAACCCCATATGAAATTTAGACTGGGAAAAGACCTAGTATAAAGCATTTGCATATTTGGGGATGCCCAACTTAGGCGCAGCCTTATAGGCCGCATGAAAGAAAATTAGACTCAAGGACAATTAGTTGCTACTTTGTTGGTTACGCTAAGCGTTCACGGGGGTACAAGTTTTACAATCCTGCATTAAGGTCTATTTTTTGAAACGGGAAATGCGAGATTTCTTGAGGATGTTGAGTTTGGGGGGAAGAAAATGTTAGGAATGTTGCTTTTGATGAGGATTCTGTAACTGACAATGATCAGGTCTTTGTACCTATTATTGTTCAAGACACAGTTATAGTACAAGAGCACAATGAGAATTCTATTGTAGATCCAGTTGCAGTACAAGAGAACAATGAGAATATCATTGTTGCTCAAGATACTGCTACAGCACAGAAAAATAATGAGAATCCTTCTCAATCCCAATCCATACAGCAAGCTCAACAACCTCAAGAAGTGTCATTAAGGAGATCCAACAGAGAAAAGAGAAAATCCATCTATGATCTCAAACAAGCTTCCCGTTAATGGTATCACGAGTTTCATCAAGTTATTACCTCATATGGTTTTGAGGTAAATATTATAGATGAATGTGTATACCGCAAGTTCAGTGGGAGTATATATATCCTTTTGGTCTTATATGTTGATGACATTCTACTTGCTAGTAACGATATAGGCTTGTTGCATGAAACTAAGAAATTTCTATCGGACAAATTCGAAATGAAAGATCTTGGTGATGCCTCTTTTGTATTAAGAATTGAGATACTAAGAGATTGCTCTCAAGGTATTCTTGGATTATCACAAAAGAACTATATCGAAAAGATTTTAAGTAGATATGGCATGAAAAGTTGTAGACCAATGGACACACCCGTAACTAAAAGAGACAAGTTCAGTCTCAAACAATGCCCTGAAAATGATCTTGAGAGGACAGCAATGCATGATAAACCTTATGCATTAGCACTAGGGAATTTAATGTATGCTCAAGTCTACATACATCCCGATATATCATTTATAGTGGGAGTGTTAGGTAAATACTTGAGCAATCCGGATATGGATCATTGGATAGCTGTTAAACGCATAATGCGTTATCTAAAGAGAACAAAGGATTACATGCTTATTTATCGGAGATCAGAAAATTTGGAGATCATTAGGTACTCTGATTCCGATTTCATGGCATATGGTTGCGAAACTTTGTCACTAAACTTCATATAGTAGATGACATTGAAAGGCCATTAAAGATATTTTGTGACAATAAGTCAGTAGTACTATACTCCAATAACAATAAGAGCTTGACAAAATCGAAGCATACAGACATTAAGTTTCTTAGTTGTCAAGGAGAAAGTTTAAGAAAAACAGATTTCCATAGAACATATGGAAAACAGAGTATATGCTAGCAGACCCATTACCAAGGGATTGAACCCTAAAGTTTTTTATGAGCACACTGCTCGGATGAGTGTCAATATTTATGATGCTTTGATTTAGTGGGAGTTTATTTTATGCTATATGTCTTATGATAGATATTGAGTTATTTTTCTGCAGAATTAAGTTAATGGTTTATTTCATGTTATATGAAATGTTAATTTTGCAATATTTGTATTGTGTTTGATCTCAATAAAGTTGGACCAGCTGGAAATAGACATGCATGAGATCACTTGGCATGTAATTTCCATATTACTCATCCAAATTTGATCTATGTCGTTAAGTATATTAGGATGGTGATTGGCGTGGTTTAGTCACGGCATTTAATGTGATAAAAGCTGCGGTAGTTTCATATCTAATGTATGAGACGGACCAGATTGTTAAAGTAATGAGAGAAATAGCATTCAGATACGCGCATAAAGTTTATAAGATGTGATTATGTCAAGAAAGAATATATGTATAGCTCAAGTGGGAGATTGTTAGGAAATTATTTAATTTCCTAACTTATTTGTGGGCAATATATATATCAATTATAATCACAAATGATGCTATTTCAAATTAAATGACTTATATAATGATGATCTTATTTATTGTTATAAATGCTAATTGAATAAGTCATTATTACTTTTGATTTGGAATTAAATGAGAATAAAACCGGATATTATCTTTTGTTCCTTAGATAATTATCTTTTTTGGATTTTAGATATATTATCTTTTGTGTTTTAGATACTATTTTATTTGGGCTTTAGGGTTTAATGGGTGCCATGCTCAAATATAAATAGACTTTCAGGGTTTCGGTCTCCAATATACCAAAGCCGCCTTTGTTGCTCTTTCTCTATCAAAAGAGTTACAGTTCAGCCGCCTAGGAATACAGAAGGCTTTGGTTGAGGAAGATCGAAAGAACCACACGATCCAAATCCTTCCATCAATTTCTGACTCTTATGAATTCAGATACACTTCCGCATTATAATATTTTGGTGATTCAATATGGATAATCTGGGTTATAGAAATTAATTTATTCCAACATAGGTTTAATTTAGAGTAATTAATTATTAATTTCTCCAAATTGAAACACACACAACCCGTTTAACGCGTGTCTATATGCACTACTGATAATGATATTGTTCCACGATGATATACACCACTGCCACCTAATCAGAATATACATAATTTTAAAAATTTTATAACTATATTAGTATATCAGTGTTTTAATAAATTTTAATTGTTAATTTTAATTGTATATATTTTTTACAATTAAAATCAATGATTAAAAATTATTGAAATTTCAATGTATTGATGCACTTAAAACTTTTTCTATAAATATTCTCTCCACAAACCTCAACCTTTTTAAAGTTTTACGTTTTGGTTACTAATAATTCTTTTGCATGCGTACGAGCTCATATCTAATAAATAATTGAAAAAAAGGAAAAGCATGGATGAACCAAATTTAATATTGATATCTACGTAGCTTTTGTTGTACAATGTCCATGTGTATTACCAATATCATCACCTAAATAAAATGTTAAATGTGCTTAAAGATACGGAAAAGCAAGAGCTGTGGTTGAAGAAAATTGCATAGTGAAAACTGTCTGTTTGTTGGCACATTACTATGCACTTTTGCCAGCTACATGACATGTGAGTGAATCCTTTGAATGGAAGTTTTCTATTCATAAAAGCAAATACTAGCATTATTACATTATAATATTAAGAATAAAATTCCACCACAATTCTTAACTATTTTGCTAACTTTAATTTCATCTTGTTGTTCATCAATTGAAAAATAATAGTGTACTCTTAATAATGATATTTTACTCTTTTTTGTTAATATTTTTGTCCAAAACTAACAAATTTTACTTATATATATCACGTTAGTTTATGAAGAATTATAATATTATTTTTCAATTGATGAACAGCAGAATAAAAATTAGCGAAATAGTTAAGGGTTGGGAAAAAATTTTACTCTAATATTAATTAATAATTATACTAGATATATACTAAAATCAGTTATTAAAATCAATCACTACTATAAAATACGTATTAAATATAAAATATACATTAAAAATAAATTAAATTATATATATATTTATATAAAAGTATATAATAATTAATTTTAATGTATAAATAATATTTTTTATTAATTAGTTAATTAACTAATCTATGGCGTCGGCATTCATTATACGAAAAGGTTATTAAAAGCAGAAAAAAAATCGCATAATTACATAAACTCATGGATAAGTTATTTCCTTAGCTTCAGTTTCAAGAGATTTTTTCACAATATTCATCTTTTCCTACTTTATACTATTTTCCTTTTAACTAATAAGGATATGTTTGGGAAACTCGTTTGAAAGGAAGAAGCACGTTTAAATTTTTTGAAAACTTCAATTTTTGATGTGGCAAATTTTTTTATCATGAACGCAGAAATAATTTTGCTACCAAAACCACGTTTAACAACTATTTGTAGTTTCTGCGTTTTTTTAACTGGCTTTTAGCCATAGATACTAATAATTTATTTATCTTTTACCAACTTTATCTTTTGTATATGTTATTGTATTATTTATAAAATTCTTGTTATTTCTATTTATATAAGTTTTATTTTCTATTATTTATTATTTTTATTTTTTTTAACTATTTATTTAATATTATATATTTTTATAATTGTGATTTTTGTGTATTATATTTGTTATTATCTTTTTATAATTAGTTACTAGTGTAAGCTAGCTCCCTCGTGTTATGTCTTTTAAAGCTTCTAATGGGGGGTTTGATCGTCGGTGCATTCTTCTTTTTTTGTTCGCTGACATTTTTAACATGTAGTTTACTCGCATAGCAATGGCCATCTCATTAGATTGAGATTATGGAAAATTATAATTTAAGTAATAGAAACTAAATTATATAAGTACAGTATGAAAAATAGTAAAAGGACTAAACATTTTGTCAAATAATGTTGGATAAAATAAATTAATTTAAATTTATTTTTGTATTAAAATTATCATAAATAATCATGAGATAAATAATTTGTCAAATTGAATAAAAGTATAAAAAATTAGAAGACTTTATATATATATTATCAAGATGTTAAAAGATTTGAGAATTTATAATTTATATGATGGTTTTTACAAAACCCTAAAAAATTCAATAATGTTACAAATTACTTAAAAAATGCTAGAAGTATTTAAAATATAAAATTAAATATGAGTTATAAAATGACTATATGCTAAAAGTAATAAACAATAGTGATTTGAACTTTCTATAAATTTTAACAAAAATATGGATATTATAAACTTACATTTGGTATTAGAACTGGTTAATCTAGCGTCTGGTGTCTTAGAGTTTGTGAGGTATGAAAGAGTTCTCACATAGTTGTTTATTCATAGAATCAGTATATTAAACACTTTTAATGGTGTGTGGTCTGGTCCCAAATTAGATGGAAAACTCGATTATAATTGTTGGAAGACTTTAATGTCTATCCATACCCATTTGAAAGTTCAGAACCTATGGAATTTTATTGAACCAGGTTTGCAAGAAGGAGGCCAATAAAGGAGAGATCAATTGGCGCTATCTCAAATTCATCAAGGTGTAGATTATACAGTATTTAGCAAAATAGCAAATACCAAAAGTGCAAATGAAACATGGAACATGTTGAAGCTGTCGTACAAAGGCGTAGATAAATCTCAAAAAGCAAAGCTACAGTCTTTGCAAAGAAAATACGAAAGGTACGAGATGTCTAGCTCAAAAACTGTTAAGCAATATTTTATTTTGTTACAAATTGTCATAGTGGCGGAGAAAATTCTTCGTACCACATTGATGAAGTATGGCCATGTGGCAATTAAAATACTAGAATCCGATGATATAGATACTATGACGATTGCAGAGTTGCAAGAAACCTTGGAAAGCCACATCAGTAGAATATTGGAGAAGTCAGAAAAATCAATCGAAGAAGTCTTGAAAAGTTGGGTGAATGTAAACAATGTTGCAGAATCAAGTGGTACACAAGAAGGACAAGGTCGTGATTTCAACTTTCAAAGTAGAGATAGAGAAAGTTTCAGAGGTAGAGGTCGTGACAATTACTGAGATAAGCCTTAATGTAGTCCCTGAAGTTACACTTGAGTCTCAAAGTAATCCCTGAAATTAATAATTCCTCAAATTCGTCCCTGAAATTGCACTCCGGGACTCATAATAGTCCTTGAAATAATTTCCGTCCATCCTTGTTACCGAAAAACTGAGCTGGACCGAAACGGCGTCATTTTGTATTTATTAAAAAAAAACCTAATCCCCAATACGGCATCGTTTTATATTTATAAAAAAAAACTAACCCTTATCTTCACAAATTCTCTTTTTCACGGATGTTCTTCTTCTTCTTCAATTTCATAGAAGCAACAACAACAACATCTTCAAAACCAACAAAAATCACAGAATTGAAAAAACTAACAATTACAAAAAATCACAAAAAAACCAACAATAATTAGAAAATATCAATTAACCTAAATAACCAGCATCAATCAACCTAAATAGCAACAATTACAAAAAATAGCAACAATTATAGAATAAAAAACAACAAAAAATTAACCATGGCAACTACATTAAAACACAATCATCAGCAGCAATAATCATCCAAAATATTAAACAATAATGATTCAATAACTAAAAAAATTAAAAAAACTCACCTTTGCCGCAGAGAAGAGAAGAAGGATGCAGAGAGAGACAGAGAGGAGAACAGAGAGCAGACGGCGACAAATAGGGAGGGGCTGTCAGCCGGGACAATGGAGAACGCCTGGAGTTGGCCGTGAGAGACATTCTGTTTGTGGCCTAGAGCGCCTGCCTCGTTGTGGAGCTGTTGGTGGGCTTTGGAGTCGCCGGTGAGTGTGGCGGGCTCGAGAGCGAAGACAGCGGCGACGGAGGATTGGGGGCGGTTGACAGAGCGCTTGAAAATAGTATAAAAGTGTTAAATCTGGACGGCGAGGTCGGAGAGCACATCAATCTCGTGGTGGTGCGAAGAAGCAGATTGGGAACGTGAAAGACTAGGTTGGGGAGGGACAATCGGCGCGGCACCAAAATGGAGGCCGGCGACAAAGAGGGTTGAGGAAAGCTTGCTTGTGAGGGAGAGAAGGGGAAGGGAAATGGCAGATTGGGGAAGGGAAAGGGGAAGGGTTGGGGAAGGGAAAGGGAAGGCTCGAAGGGATGGGGTTTAGTGTGTTTTTTTTTTTTACTTTCTTTTTTTTAAATAAACACAAAACTACGTTGTTTTCAATGTTCCTTTTTTTTAACTTCTCAAAGCGACGTCTTTTTAAGATTCCGATGGATGGAAAATTTTTCAAGGACTACTATGAGTCTCGGAGTGCAATTTCAGGGACGAATTTGAGGAATTATTAACTTCAGGGATTACTTTGAGACTCGAGTACAACTTCAGAGACTACTTTGAGGCTTATCTCGACAATTACCACTAAGAAAGTTATGGTAATTTTACACAGTCTAATAAGGAAGATGTGGTAAAAATTTCAGACCTATCAACTCAAAAAGTGGTCGAGGCAATTTTTATTGTTAGAAATAAGAGACTAAACTGGAGAAAAGATTTGTGTATTATTGAGTGAGTTCAAGATGTCTAGAATGATACAATATAAAGGTATTTATAGGTACTAATAGAATCGTAATAATAAAGGCGTAATATTCTATATCAAATATTTAGATATACTAAATAATTCTAATGAATGCTAATTTATCCTAATATATTCTGACATCTCCCTTCAAACTCAAGTGGCAACTCGAGTTTGAAACTTATTTAAAACAACGAAATAAAAAAATGTATAAACTGATAGAACGGGTGTATACGAAACTGCTGAAAGGAAGTGTAGATAAAACTGTCAGAAGGAAACACAGACAGAACTGCCGCTGTCTGAAGGAAGCGTAGACGGAACTACCACTGTCTGAAGGAAGCGCAGACGGAACTATCGGAAGGAAGCACAGACGGAACTGTCGCTGTCTGAAGGAAGTGTAGACAGAACTGCCATGGGAGAATGTAGACAAAACTACCAAGAGAGAGCGAAAACTTATGATTTCTCCATGAGAATAGGTAAGCAGCGGATGACAATGGTGTTTGATCATTCGACTCAGAAAGACACAAGACGGAGAGAATAGACTAGTTAGTAAGGTGAAAAAGTATAAAAAAAAGAGATAAAAGACACAAGAAAAATGAAATAAAGGAAAAATGTGAAAAAATATGGTGATTTTACTAAAATAAAAATAACGCATCCTCTTCAAGGAGGAGGATACCATGACTTTGATACTGTGTTAGAAATAAGAGACTAAACTGGAGAAATGATCTGTGTATTATTGAGTGTGTTCAAGTTGTCTGGAATGATACAATATAAAAGGATATTTATAGGTACTAAGAGAATCATAATAATAAAGACGTAATATTCTATAATAAATATTTGGATATACTAAATATTTCTAATGAATGCTAATTGATCCTAATATATTCTGACATTTATCCAGAACAAACCAATTTCAACTAGTTTCATTGCAAAAAATATAGACACAAAGCAGCAGATATGAAATTTTTTGAGAAGAAGATAAAGTTTATAGATTGAAGAAAGCTTTGTACGGGTTAAAACATGTACCAAGAGTGTGGTATAAGAAGATTGATTCTTATTTTATTAAAAATGGTTTCAGAAGATGTCCATTTGAGCATACTCCTTATATAAAGTTTGTTGAGCTTGAAGATATCTTGATCGTGTGTCTTTATGTTGCTGATTTGATCTTTACCGGCAACAATTTGAAGATAATAGCAGAATTCAGGGAGATTATGATAAAACACTTTGAAATGACGGATATAGATTTGATATCTTATTTTTTCGGCATTGAAGTCATTTAGAAAGATGATAGAATTTTCATTTCACAAAAGAAATATGCAAATGACATTTTAAAGTAATTTCAGATGGAGTATTTAAAACCAATTCCTACTCCAATCGAAGAGAAGTTTAAGTTGTTGAGAGAAGATAAAGGAAGATTAATAAATCTCGCATATTACAAAAGCTTGATTAGAAGTCTGAGGTTCTTAACCGCAACTAAACTAGATATTATGTTTGGAGTTAGTTTGCTTAGCTAATTTATGGAGGAGCCTTATAGTAACCATTTGCAAGTTGTAAAATAGATTTTTCGATATATCAAAAGTATTTTAAATGATGTTATTTATTATGAAAATACTAATAAGGTCAATATTGTTAGCTACATTGACATTGATTGGGTTGGAGAGGTATTAAAACAAAAAAAGTACTTCAGAATTTACATTTCATCTTGGTTTTGGTGCAATTTTATGGTCATTGAAAAAATAACAAGTAGTTGCTCTCTCTATAGTAGAAGCAGAATATATAGTAGCAACAAGTTGTGCAACACAAACAGTGTGGTTAAGAAGAATTCTTGATAAATTGAACGAAAAATAAAGTATTCCAACAACAATATTTTATGATAAAAAGTCAGTTACTACACTTTGCAAAAATCCAGTATTCCATGGTAAATCAAAGTATATTGATATACGGTTTCATAAGTTAGAGAATTGATGAATAAGAAAGAAGTTGTGATAAAATTCTATATCCAACTAAAGAATAAGTTATAGATATATTTACAAAGTCGTTGAAGATCGAATTATTTTACAAGTTAAAGAAGATGTTTGGAATGATAAATTCTACGAGCTTAATTTAAGGAAAGTAATGTTAGATAAAATAAATCAACTTGTATCCACGTCTATATTAGAATCATCATGAACGATCATGAAATAAGCAAGTTATTAAATTGGATAAAAGTACAAGAAACTAAAAGACTCCGCATATTATTAAGTTATCAGAAAATTTGAGAATTTATAATTCATGTAATGTTTTTTTATAAAATTATAGAAAGTTTAAAAATACTACAAATTACTAACAATATGTTAAAAATATTTAAAATGTAAAGTTAAATATGAGTTATAAAATTTGACTACATACTAAAAATAATCAACAATAATCACTTGAATTTTCTATAAGTTAAAAAAAATGTAGGTATTAATCTTACAAATAATATAATTGTTCCGATGATGATAACATTATGGAACATAAAGTTCACGGACGATGTGGTTTGTTTTTTAAATTTTTTTAGAGTATATAGTTAGAGTGAAATAATGACTTCTTAAAAATTTAGTTAGAGAGTTAGAAACTCTTCAATAGATATAATTAAAATCAAACCGAGAATAAGTAGAAATTATACTTATAAGAGATAATTTGACGTTCAAGTTAATAAATATTTAAAGGGTATATATGAATTCTAAAAATACTTTAATATAAAATGATAATAGTACTATGATAGAAATATAAAATATGATATTAGTTTATAAAAGTTTATAAACTTTTCTTTCGAGTGATAAAATATACTTTATACAAACATTCATTAATTATAAATTAAAAATAAATAATAATTAAGATCAAATTATAACTTATGGTGAGTAATTAAATCGATTTATAATTCTTATGGGATATAGAACCAATAATAATAAGGTGAATGCTATGATGCTAAAAGATGTTGTCTATTTATTAAAAAAAATTAAAAAATAATATTTAATTTAAAAGATATAACAATAAATAATTTTTAAAAAAATTAAAATTTACTATAAAAAATAAGTTAGACAAAATTTAGACACCAATTTATAAGTACCATAAAATTGACCTAATAATAATTCTTATTTTTCTTAGCCGTATAGCAAACTTTTTTTTTTTTAAACAGAACTTGTGCATTGGATATTTGGATTTCATATCTTGTCTCCGTGATTGCTTGACATCACCGAAGAATTTTTGGCTCATGTATTTTTTTCAATTTTGTCTCAGTGCTACGTGGCATCATGTTAATGGAAGGGAGAATTCTATGTTTGTTGGACGGCCAGCTCTGATGCAAATTAACGATTGGAAAGAAGACACGTAATGTTGGGCCTCCAACAAAGTGTGTTATTACATCACCAGCAAGTTACAAATCTCGTGGGGCTTCATTTTGTCTCTTGACCCTTCAAATTTGGGCCTCATGGCTCCAAATAATCCATTTGACTTACGTAATTCAATATATTTATTCTTCACTAAAATTATTTTTTTCTTTATACTTTTAATAATCCATATAATTTTTTGTATGTAGTTTAAATATTTAAAAGAAATTATTTCTAAATCCCTATTGTAAATATAAATATTTAAAAAAGTATTTGGTTTCAAATTTCAGTCCTTTAAAAATGATGATAAATTGATTTCATGTCTTAATTATTGAAAATCAATTACTGTGCATTTCATGTGGCATGCTCCATTTCGTCCATCCATTTTTTTAATTGAAAAAATACGGAAAAGTGTATTAAGATAGAAAATATAGACACAAGATACAAATGAAAAGTTGAAAACAAAGAATTGATGAAGCCTATAAGTAAATTTAACTTAAATAAAACTAGAATAAGTATAGCAAATAAAATTTTAGTCAGTCAATATTTTATTATAAAATTAATTTTTATTTTTTTAAAAATTTTAAAATTTATGATTTAAAATAAAAAAAATAATTTCAAAAATATAATTAATATTAATTAAAAAATTAACTCCCTAAAAAAACTCATAAAAGTATAAAATTATGGACTTTTTTAAGTAGACAATGATTTTTATGAATAATAAACTCTAAAATTAGCTTACCCACCTAAATCTTAATATTTGGATTACTATTCGTACACCTAATAAATTAAATATTTAATATATTTATTATTCACATTGTTTAATATTTTCATTATCTATGTATACTTTTTTTAAAACTAATAAAACCTATTTATTGTGATGCAGTTGAATATTCGTCAGAACTCAGGATAACAAAGCAACTTCCCCCAACCCCCACCAAAATTATCCATTAAATTGTTTCGTAGAAATGTGACCAGTCATATTTAAAAGGGGGTATTGTGGACCCCTCATGATGCGACCAAATTAAAATGGGCCAACTGCTCTGAACTCAAACCCACAATTATGTTAGCGGATTCATCTCTAAGCCACATGAGTCAATTCTACATAACACTGTTTGTGCAAGCGTGCGTGCATGATATAGTTACGTATGTGCATCGTATATATATGTACCTCTCAAATATGCACCAAATTGACATCTCGGTAATAATTTCATATATCAATTGACATCTTATGGTCCATGATTTCATGGGGCCAAAGCAGACTACAAAGCTCTTGGGTGTTTGTGCTTTTTATTTGCATATATACATAGAATTCCATATATTTGCATTAGAGAATAGTGGTTGCTTTGTTACATTCATTCATTCACATAAATGATGATGCAACTTTAAATTAGCTTTTCAAAAGTATAAATAATTTCAGATAAAAACATATATACTCTCCCATATAAATTTTATCAACAATGCTAGGAACCAACTCTATATAAGTCAAGAATCAGCCAATTGCAGTTGGGCTTAAAACCGAAAGCCCAATTGACTTCAGTATCCAAAAATTTAATCCACGGTAAATCAGAGACACCAATGACTTTAACCAGAATTTTAATTGGATGTTGTTACTGATAGGCACACGGATATTTTTTTTCTTGTAAATCGGATGGTTTTGGATATGATTTCTATGTTTCATGTGTTACGCATTAACGACAAGCGTGCATTTCATTTAGATATGATGCTGCACCAACCGCGACTTCTTAGTGAATGAAAAGCGGCCCGCACGGTTGAGGAGTGATGACGGCGACACAACTTGGGTGATTGTGTGAAGCGGTGGATCGGAGGAGCCAAGCGGCTATGCTTGTTGGGGGAGAGAAAAAGAATGACGGCGCTAGTTGGAAAGGGTAACCCACGGTAGCGAGACTGAATTATCAAAGCATCTGTTTCATGATTCTCTCCTATCACTAGCATATCTTCTCTCATGTTTTGAATGTGGTCAATAATAATTTAAAAAATAAATTAAATTATAAATTAATAAAATTAATTATAATTAATTATGTTGTTTTATTCTTGGCTGATTATTAGTTGATTTCATATATTTTTCCAAATTTTATTTTGTCCGAACTGAAATTTTGAAAATTGGATCAATCATAATAAGTACTATTGTTTTCATGAAATAAAAGAGCAACACATCATCATCAGTGCATATAGCGTGTGATCCAAAAATATGTTGCCAAGAATGAAGTGATGTTCTCCACTCACTCACTAGCTCTAAGTGGTCAAGTCTTTCTTAATTGTAAAAGAACTTTACACAGCACCATTATTATCGACAATAAAAAGTGAGTTGCATCAGCTCATTAATTCATTGGTAATATAAGTTTCATCTTTTCTATGGTAAAAACCACAATGATTAATTCCTCAATATCTTTGAAAAACTTTTCACCATATCTTGTAGCCTCTATAATGAGCACTAAGGCTGAGGATTTTGTTGACCTCATATCTATGGCTATGATTTAACGAATATATATATGAGCTAAGCTAGAAGCAAGTTTTTGAAGCTTATATCACATATCACTTTGTATGCTGCTGTATATTAATTAATTATAGATATATTTGATGAAAGTTTTGAAACCTAGCTATTCTTTTCATTTTTTCTCTCAATTATTTTGTTAAGAGTGATTTTTATATAAGATTAAAAAAATATGTGAAAAAAGATCTTAAAAAAATAACATATTATTACACTTGATAAAATATTTAAAAAAATATAAGAGTCACAAAACTTGACAATTTATTTACAAATATAATTAATATTGTATATTTTAAATTAAATTTACTAAATTAAAGTGAACTATTTATGTATTTTTCATTATTTTGTGTAATTTAACTTATTTAAGAAAGAATTTAATTTTTATTGTGTACTGTCATCAAATATGATATCTTTACTTTTTGTCATTTTTCAGATGATTGTTTTGCAGCTTATAACAGATCACGTACGTGGGCAGGGTAGCCATCATACACATATATGATAAAAAATACAAGACCAAATTTGTATAATCATCTATCTCATCAATGATTAGAGAGAAAACATATCGCCATAATACCAAAAAATTAAATGAGATAACACAGCCACACGCACGTGGCTCTTCTTTCTCACAATTGCTTCATCTTCTGCCATACTTCAATCCTAGTCACCACCGGCCAAGTCTAACTAAATGAGATGCACATGAATATCAATTTTAAATTATTCGTATATATATACTTCACTATATTCATGAATCATAACAATCACCAATTTGGTCTATATAATTGTGACACAAGGAAACTTAATACCAGAAACCAGATATTGATTAATGAAGAGACAATACAGTATATATTAAGGAAAAAAATAATTTAAACTTAGTTTTATTATATTTATTAATTTTAGTAATAATTAATAAAGATTAAAAAAATCATTTTAATTATTTTTGGTTAATTATTTTTTATTATTAAATATTTTCGTATAAATTATATATCACCACAAAAAACAGGTCTATGTATTTGGTAATATTTGTATTTTTCACCCGATTTCTGTCGTTCTAAATAAGGAAGTTATTTTGATAAAGATGTCTAAAACATTTTTTAATAATTAAAATTTAACACATATGATCAATTAAATCGTGTTATTTTTATAAAAATTAGACTAGATAAATTATTTTGACCAAAAAATGGTTAATCAAATTTTGAATCGGTCTAAATTAATATTATTTTTTATAAAAAATAACTACAATACCCATATTATAAAAAATGACTAAAATACTCTTATTATATATATTAATTTTAAAAATCCTAAATTTTAGCCCCTTTTTTTCTCTGTCATGTAGAGTTAGGATTTAGAGTTTTTAAAATTAATATATATATAATAGGAGTATTTTAGTTATTTTTTATAAAAAATATTAATTTATACCAATTTAAAATTTAATTTATTAATTTTTTGACTAAACTGAGTTGTCAAGTCTAATTTTAATAAAAATAACACATTTTAATTAATTATATGTGTTAAATTTTAATTTTAAAAATATCTTTAATAAAAAGATATTTTTGACATCTTTATCTGAGTGTTCCTCTAAATATCTAAATAAAGGAAATTATTATACTACAAGTTTACCATTCTGATATTGATTAGATAACAAATATATTAATTTGGAAAGGCCATAATACATATACACCATCAAGAGTTATGTTTTTTTACATTTTATATAAGTCATTTTAGACAAAAATAAGTTCATTTTACAAGTAAATAACGGTACTTTTTATCTTTAGATTAGATCGAATTTAAGATAATACAAGTCATTTTCTCTTTTGGAGGCAGAGGAGAATTGAATACGGACCTAGAGATCCTTAATTATGAACACCAGTGACTTTTCTAGAAGAACTTTGTGTTATCTTTCTGTGTGTCAATCATGTGCGGTCACTGTGTTACATGATTAACTAGAAGTTGTTTTCTTGACTTGAATTCTAATATCTATCCCCATTTGTTAACTAAACTTTGAAAAGATATTTGTTTAGTTCATTATTCAAGAAACAAACGCAATTATTATTATATGGACGGTTTAGGTGTTATTTGGTGATTAGATTATTATCAGCATATATATTACGATTTGATACCAAGATACGAAACTAGAAAAGGAAGGAAAACGACAGCTTCCACTGGATAATTGTACGGGTCGGGTGTCTTCATTCTAATGTGCAAAATATAAACTATTTTCAATCTATATCATTTTAGTTTGAAGGGGGATTAACGTGGATATTTTAGTTTCTATTTATAGAATATTTAGACTTTATAGTTCAATAATTGAAGCACTGGGTCAATAAACTATAGAGACAATACCTAATTAAGGAAAGTACAGTACAGGGGCATAAAACTCACGATGATTTAATAAACAAACTACTTATTATTAATGCATTAGTTTATGGAAAAGTATAAATAAATAATAAGAATATTAAATAATTTGAACAATGAATATGTTAGATGTTTAATTTAATAGGTATGCAAATGATTATGTTCATTATTTTTAATTAGATGATTATTTCTTTTGATTTAGTTTACTCATGCATAATTAACAATGGGTGGATGTTCAATTCATTAAGTGTGCGAATGGTTATCCTAGTATTAGAGTTTACGGAATAATTTGAGAATGAAATATTTTTTATTTTATTAGGCTAATTCTAAAATCCATTGTTTATAAAAATCATTGTTTATCTAACAAAATTCTTAGTTTATACATGTGACTGTTTGAAGAGTTGAATGTATGTTTTATATCCAATAATTTATTTATTCAATATCTGAATAACAAAAATACTATTTATATACCCAGAATAATCAATTTATTTTTAATATATATTATATATTTTATATTAATAATGAATTTTAATTTAATAATAATTAATTTCAATATACACATAGTATATTCGTTTTCCTATATATGCTTTATAAATTATATAACAAAGTCTTGCATGGACTTATTCGACGCAAGCATGTTCATGCTAAATAAGAATAGAAAATGTGAAGCATATATATATTGACACGACACGTGTCCTTTCATACGTAATTAACAGGCTAAACTAGCTAGGTTAGATGGTCAAAGCAAATTTATTACATAATAAAAAGAAAACTCTCCTTTTCAAATCTTATTTGGATTTAATTTGTTGGATCAATTGGCTTTGTAAAAGACTCTAGCTATACTCTAGCCCATCATTGCTTAAATGATTATACAAATGAAATAATATAGTTATTTAGATAAAAATGTAAAAACTAAATCTATATTATTATAGTTGGTCAAAATTAAATCTATTATAATTAAAAATTATTAAATAATTTAATTAAATTTATTAAATTATCTAATAATTTTTAGATACCTGTATGTGAGTTTTCAAGCTTTGTTTGTTAATAAAGAATTTATTGGGAATGTATAATGAGCGGTTTGTGTGGGATTGGGCATGTGAGTAGCCCTACCCATCATGTGATGAAGTGTGAACCATATTAACCGCTACACGTGCTAATTAATTGTCTCCACTCATAATTTCCTAAAATAGAATGAGAAATAATGGTTAACAAATAATGAGAGATCTTAAATTGTATAACGATTCCCCTTAATGATTCCATTGTGACAAAGTAGAGAAGAAGACAACAGCTGTACGGAGCATCTCATCATATATACTATGTACAATGCATGCATGCTCATCATCAACTTAGAATACTTCTACGTGCATTGCATTGTTTTGCACTGAAAACAAATTTATGTGGAAACACATTCACATGCATATGTCACTGGAAATTAAAGTGCATGCAATATATCTGAGCCCAATTTGACATCACAGTAGGGAACCAATTTTCTTTATGTCAATAATTTGTCAAGATTTTATTAATATTTTTTTTTGTTTTTAAGACTAAAATAATAAATAAATTTCTAAAAATTTATATTTTAAACAGATTAATTTTTAAAGAAAAAAAAGTATCAATAAAATTTTTTAAAATAACAAATCTGAACAAGTTAGTTCAAATTCTAAGACCTTCTACTTTAATTATAAAAATTAATTTAAAAATAATGTGTCTATATTTATTATCATAAAAGACTTTATTGATATTTTTTATGAATTAATCTATCTAAAGTGTAAATTCAGGAATTTATTTGTCTCTTTACTCTTTTCTTTATTTTATAATAACAAATATAATCCAAATCATATATATTTAATTTCTTTGTCCATTCTTTATTTGTCGGCTATATATATTGTGTGATGAAAAAAGTTGGTTACTAATAGTTTTCAAATTAGCAAATTAATTAAACATGTAACTAGCTAGAAGATATATAAGGTGTCGTTGTCTCAAAGTATTGAACATGATCTTGGTTTTTGTTTATTAAATCTCGAGCTGATGATGATCTTCCATATATCGGCAACAAAACTTTCCTTTGATTTCCAAGTGTTAACATATATAGTTACATTTGCATATCCAGAATTTGAATTCAAAATGTTTTGTTAAATTAGCACAGCCTCCATGCTAGAACGTGAGACAAGAATTAGAGTTGCTGTTATATATGCTTTAATAGTAGTATTTCTAGGAACACAAAATGTTCCCTCCTTTTAGCTCTAATGTTTGTTTAGCTTTCAAATGGTTCTAATTAACCTCTAATGTAAACTCAAATATATTTGGTTAATAAAAATGAACTGTGAATTAAACCAAAGTCCGATCCACGATGATTGTGTATTGTACGTTGTACTAGTGTAGCAAGACAGACATAACGCACAATTGTTCTCCTTTTTTATATATGAAAGTACGAATAAAGTCATTAACTTTTCATGTATTAATTAATTTATCTAAGCATAACTCGTTATTGATTAGTATAACAAATAATATTTGTTATTGCAACTAGGTTTTTTTTAGTTATATATATTACTTCTATCTGTCAATTTTACTTTAATTGAAAGCTAAATGCAAATAACGTTATTTTATTATTGTCTAACGTGATAAAATAGTGTCAATTTATTATTCAATTTATTGAATTACTGTTGAAAATTGATTAAGAGACCAATATACTTAATTTCAAAGACAAAAAAATACAACTAAAACTTCAAAGATAAAATTAATGTCTTACACCCTACTACCATTGCTACTACATTTTGTAACAGCTCATGCAGATATGGTCAACGGAGAGAAAAGTCAAAGAACAGTGTACAATTTTATATCTTTCACTTTCACTAATAATTGCCAGCAATAGCAAGCAGGATTATTATTTTGACATTTGAGACAAAATGCATATAATATATTATTAAATAATGTTACACATCCAAATATTTTTATTAATCAAGTTTAACTAAATTAGTCTAATATTAACCAATATTAATTATTACGTCAATTAATAAATACTAAATAAAGTAATTTTTGGCTGTTTTTTTTGTCTTCCTAACATTATTAAAATTTTATTATTTAACTTGATTAAATTTAGTTCATAAAAAACTTAAATGTATAGTATTACTTTATATTATTAGCATCTTGATCTCTTCTTTTCCATTTAATTTCGTGGTAATTATAACATTTACAACATAATAAAAGGTAATTTAATTTACTACATATATATAACGGAAAATGGAGAAGGTAGGAATACTTATATGCTTTAGATCTAATAATATCAGAACATACTTTGATCATTCATCACCGCTAATTAATTAATAGAGATAATTATAAAAGTACAAGGTTGTCATACAGATAATATATGATGTTGGGCATGTTAAGTTATTAGCAGCCCCATGCCAGTAGCATACACTGCTTAAAAAAAAGCGCAATAAATATAATGTTCAACTTGGAAGCTAATTAAATATTAAAGATTGATTTATAAGTTAATTAACATATTCTTAATGGTCACGATGATGCATTCTGAATTTCTAAAATGCCCTTCAGAACGACCAACTCTCATCAGAGCAAGGCTTCTCTTGCTCTTCTGCTAAAGTTGTTCTTCAATTATTTAATTATGACACTATAGTATTCATAGAATATCCATGATGATGATGATCATCATCATCTACTTTGAGGTTGCTGAACTTGTTTCTCTGATCTTTGGGATGAAAGAATTGCATCAATGGCTTCTTTTACTTGAGAGATATCAGGAGCTTTTCCACCTTGAACAGGCCAAAATTCATCAGCTGCCAACACCTTCACCATCAACAATAATAACACAGAAAATTAAACATGTCAATTCCTATTTCAGTTCATATATAGCACTTAAGAATTCATGTATTAAGAAACTATAAGTCTCACCTTCACTTGAAGCTGAAGAAACTTCACATAGCTAATTGCTTTCTCCAGCATTGTAACCAAATCAACCTGATTAATTCACTTCTAGAGTTAGAATAATGAATAATATGTAAAGTTACTGCTAAATAAGAAGAAGAAAATCCCTACTTTGGAGCCATTGGGAACTAGTTCTTGTAGTATCTTGAGCCGCTCACTTATCCTCTCTCTTCTATTCTGTGAGACAAACATTCTAATAATCAACATTGAATCTCATCATATTTTAATCCTTGCTTAATTTGCAATCAAAATTGTATCTAACTAAAATAAATTGACTTAAGATTGAAGCAAACCTTAGCAGCAACACTTTGAGGATCCTTGGATGCTCCTAACTTGTTGGATTTTGGCATTTTACTCTCATCTGTGCATTGCTTCTTGGCAGCTTTCATTTTCTCAGCCTGCTGCAAATTAAACACAAAAACTGATCTCAATCTCCATTCAAATTTCACAAAGTTTCTGTAAAAACTAGTTCTGAAAATGAAAAACAGAAACTAACTAAGAGGCCTTAAAAAAGCAACAATTAATACCATTGAAATGCGCTTTTTGGATATTGGTTCTTGAACTGCAGGGTCCTGGATGCTATGAGCAGGTATAGTTTGTTGAGAATAGAACCAACCATATGATGAACTCTCACCATGTAATTGCTTCTCTTTTGCACTGTTGACTATGGTGCTGTAGCTACTACTAGAAGACTGGAAGCAACTTGAATCCTGCACCGGTCGCAGCTCTGAAGTGCTTCTTGGACTAATCTGACTCCATTGATGATGCAGATTGTTGTCCCAAACATTAGTGTCATCTTTCATGTAGCTGTTGCCAGGGACCATTCTGTTCTGCTCAAAGTTAAGCAAAGATTCACTAGCTACTTGTGTTAAAGTGTTGTAGCAACTACCTTTGAAATCAATCAGAGATTGTTGTTCCTCCTCAAGTTGATAGTTTGTGGCCTTATAAGCATAGGCATTGCCACATAGAGGAGGAGAATGGGTTATAGCTGAATCATTGCTGAACCCATTGGTGCTTTGTGAGCCATCTTCCTCTTCTAGCACTGATTTGTGGTACTCATTATTTTCATTGAAAACACAACTTTGAACCTTGCTTCCCATGCTTGAATCATGAGGAATTTGGTCTCTGGCCAGTGCCATTAGAGAGTCTAACGATAACAAATTGCAAAAGCAACTAACTAAGGCTGTTTTAGTAATGAGGGTGACAACAAGAAAGGGAAGGCCTATTTGTAATGTCAAATATTCAAACCCACCTTCTAATAATTACTTACTTATTTTGCATGAAAAGTTTGTCAAGGGCATACATCCACAAATTTACAGTTGACTTTATGTGATTTTAAAGTCATAGGGTTTAAGTAGTGAAAATTAGTTATTAATATAATAGAAATTTTTAACGACCTAACAAAAAATAAAATTTAATTGAGGCCCTCAATTCCTTGGTGTTAGTTTAATCCATGTTTGTATTGGGATTGTTAGCTGGCAGTAGTTAATGCATTGCAAGTAGAAAATAGATTAAAAAAATGCATGGGAAATAATCAGCATAAGGATCGCCGGATCCTATGCATAACCCACACGTCTCTATGTGATGAAGAAGCTGGAGAGCTACTTCATGTAGCTTCTTCTATGCTTCCTTTCACTCACTTAATCATATTTTATTGCTATTTGTTGATTAACATTCTGTTTCTGTGTGTAACTGTATCCACTAGTTCTTGTTGAAAAGGCTAACAAGTAACAACATTGATTATCATGACGGTTTTATGTTACTTTCTGAATTATATTGTATGTGTTGTAAAATTAGATAGTATTAAAGCGAGTTAAATATTTATTAGTTTTAAATATTAAATCATGAATATAAATTTATTTTGAACTAAGATAGAAAGAGGAGAAAATTGAAGTTCTTAGTAAAAAAAAATTAAAACTCTCTATATTTATTTATATTTCAAACAAATGTAAGTGAAATTCGTAAACATTTAACAGCTTCAAACAAAAATCTCTTTCAAGATATGTTAGATTCAGTGGACAAAATTCTGAAAATACGATTCCTAAACACAATTTACTCACAGAATGATAGCTAATATCTTAATACGCGTCACACAGATTCTAATTTATAAAAATTCAGCAACCCCATATACAAGGTAAAAAGTTTTGAGGAGGCAAAAAACCAAAAATTAACATAGAGAACTCAGCATATATTCATAGCGTCTTTAGATTTTGTTACCATCCTTCAAACTATGATTTGAAGATGCAAATTGAATTTTAACCCACGTTAACATGTTAAGTAAGTCATAGTTTTTATTGTATTCAAAAATATTATTTGTACACTAAAATTAATTACTGAAATCAACCACGGTGTATATATATATTTAACTCATTTTTAATATATATTTTGTATTCTAACATATTTTATATTGGCTGATTTTAGTGTATACCTAACATGATTGGATTGGATTTTAAAATATCTGTTGATCTTCACTCAAATGATTATTTTTAATTGCACACACAAGATAAAATTCAAACTTCAAAAATTTACTTAAGACAAGTGAGCTAAAACAAAATTATTATTCTATCATTAGCGCTAAGTTCAGAGCAACAAACCATAATTTGCATATAACAAAGCAAGCGAGTTAACTGAAGTAAACTCAACCAATTTGGGTTGATCTAGTAGTTAGTTTATTAGTTTGTTTAAACAAGTATCGATGGTTTGAATCTTGCCTTGTGCATACAGTAACTCATTGGCCAGCAATAAACTCTTGAATGGAGCTCAAATCCGTAATGAATTAATTCTTAATTTGCCGGACTAAGGATACCGTGAGAAAAGAAAACTGAAGTAAACTCAACCAGGGGATGTTAACCATGTGAACCATAGTTTAAAACGAAGTTAAGACCAAAAAAAAAACGAAGTTTAAGCTTCAATTACTTAGTCACCATTTACCGCTGGTCAAGAACAAAAGAAAAGAACGGTCAACCCGTAAATTTCATTCCTTCATCATTGTTTTTGGATTTTTTTTAAACTTCATCCCCTTTTTTTTTCTTCCCTTGGGGGCAGGAGTTCTGAATGTTGATGAAAGACAGTTAAGTATAATCTTTTTGTAGACCCAATGAAGATCGTAATCCACATGTTTTGCTCCAAGGGGGAAAATTCAAGAGCTGGCATTGGAAAAAGGAGAAATTCCTTCTCCTTGTCTCAAGGAAACTGTCTAACCAAGTTCTTCTCACAATGTTCTAAGATCCATTACATGACCCTTCACATTCTTATCTTCCAAATCCATGATAACATTATGTATGCATTTGCCAACTGGTTTGTTCTCTTAATAGACTTCCAATGTTGTTTGAATACAGATGGCTAATTTATTTATAAGTTATATTTGTACTTAATTTCAAAGCAGCAATAGATGATGAAATCTTTCTAAATCATCCTTCCATATATTGATGTGATCATGAATGCTTACTAATTTATTTTAACTTCAAATGTACTTATAATTAAAGTGTATTCCTTAAGAAAGATAAGCAATCATCTTTTCCAAAATGAACATAATCAGCGATTTAACTATAACATTATCAATTGCTACTCAGCTTGACGCCAATAAATACAAACTAAATAAAAACTAAATACTTTTTTTCATAGTACAAAGGTTTTGTACAGAGAGGACTAGATCTTCAATCCAACATAATAGTTTGATTGGCTCGTTCAAATTGTTGTGCTGCAGAACAATGAACAGCTGCAGCGGTAGCCTGCAAATACTCGCAACAGAACATCCAAAGAAATGTAAGACACACCTCCAGAACAATAAGCTTTGAAACAGCATGCAATGCAACCAGTAACAAGTATCAACCATTGAAACAAGTAATTCTTCCCTCCTTGAAACAAAGTATATAGTTTCAGATGGCTCGTTTAAAGCATGGATGAACAAGTTTGATACTTATATGTATATCGGGGGTGGGGAGGACAAAATTTGCATGAAACTGACAAAGCATTAAGATCTATCTAGACAATCTTGCTACGCAATGTGGATGTGTGTAAATTATGACACTGGAATCATGACTGGAATAAAAGTTATTGTTTATAGCTAAAGCTACATGGACATGGAAAACTATGAAGCACAGCTGAAGAAAAATACGGTAAATGAAGCCAAAAACAAATATGATATGAAGAAACTTACGGAGATTCCAGCAGTCTTTTGCCTCTTTTCTGAATTGGAACCATTAGCAGTATCTTGCCAAGTCCGTCATTTTGAACATCCTGGTTGAAGAAAGAGCTTCAGAAGCTTGATGGCCTCGAGAGATGGTTCACCTTCAGGCTTCTGAAATGAGGAAAACATTTTGGAAGAAGCAGGTTTAATTCTCTTTTTATTTTTATCCTTACTTTTATGGTCCTGTGGATTAAATGCATGTCCTGAAGTAGAAACTTCCTTATCTTTTATGGTTCTGATCAGAAGCAAGTCCTGTAGTTGCAACTATATCTTTATTGTCCTGCGGAACAAAAGCGTGTGTAATAGTTCCAACTTTCTTATTTTTATGATTCTGTGGATCAGAAGTGTGTACTGTAGTTGTAACTTCCTTAGCTTTATGATTTTGCGGATCAGAAGCATGTCTTGTAGTTGCAACTACCTTATTTTTATTGGCCAGCCAAACAGAAGCACATCTTTTAGTTCCAGCTTTCTTATCTTTATGATCCTGTAGATCAGAAGCGTGTACTGTAGTTGCAACTATATTATCTTTATGATCCTGCATATTAGAAGCATGTCCTATAGTTGCTGTGGATGATACAGGCCAGTGACAACACATTGGATGTTGTTTCCTTCGCATGCTGCATAAATTCTAGATAGTGATTTTATCATCCCGTAAAGTGTTGCTGCGTTAACACCACCTGTTGTAAAGAACTGTTTACTTTAATTAATCACTGTGCATCCAAGTAGGAACTTCTAAAAATTTGTATAAGGCACAAATAAAAACGTACCTAGAATTGAAAGAAGAACAGCACGTGCTGCTAACTGCTCAGCCTCGCTTTTGTCTTTAGCAGTATCCCCCGTGTATTGTGTGGCATCAAAGATCACAGAACATTCAAAACAAGGAGGTGGCCCTTCTAGCTTAACAGGGTTATAAGTAGGTCTTGTATTCAGTTTTGCAGCATATTCATCCAAAGCAGACTTGGCAAATGCAGTATTCTGGAAGAACCACAAGAAGCACTAATATAAGGGTTCTAGAAAGAAATATAATATACCTAATGGAGCACTAACAATGATGATATTTCTCCCTCATCTTGTTTTTCTATTAGTGATGACTTACAATGATATCAAACAGTAAACAGTCAATGCTAGTATAATGTTAGTTTTTGGACAGGCCCAACAAAATGATAAATATTTGACTCACTAAAAGTGCATAACATAACTATACCAAATCTAAAAGTGGTAGTAAATGAACCCTAAAAGGTAAAATAGAATAAGATCTCTGAAGTTGTAAAACTAACAAATATTCAAAAGAAAACATTGTAATAGAACATAGAAAGTCAGGTAACATGATTGGTATATTTGGTCTGAATATCAATTCAAAAAATTGATATTTAAAAGTATATTACATCAAACCTCACAAACAAGAGCACATCCATGATCTTTAACTTTCTTAGATAGGTTCTTAAAAGCAACTCTGGCAATATCTTGTTCAGCAGCCTTTCGAGTGGATAAAGTGAATAAGTGATCTCAGACGTAAAACTCATTCCATCCACCAGCACAGTTGACCTATACATTGCAACTTCTGAAGATCTATCACGAGTTGTTTCATACTCTGGAAGAACTATGTTTAATTTTTGAGCAAGGTCTTCCAAACACTGCTTGTAATCTAACTGCACTGGGAAACACGAGAAAATCAATTGACAAATTAGATACCTGTCTACATGCTAAATCTCAAATTAGTGCTTGTGACCATAGTGAATATAAACTAGACCACAAGATTCTACTTAACAGATCATATTTTATAATTAGAGGATGCCGTTTAAATTTAGGTTATTTGGGAGTCTGCAAAATTTTTTAACAATCAATAAGATAACTTTTGAAGACACTCTAGAAAAGTTAAATACCAACCTATGCAACAGCAACCTAAGCCCTCTTGAAAAGGATCAATCACAAGTCATTACATCTATATTGTTGGTTGAATGACACACAAATATGAAGCCTTAACAATGTTTTCATCTGGAACCAATCATAATAAATCTCATGGACTTTAGTTGGTTGAATTGGACCACATTCACTAACCTAGATTTTTCCAGGAAAGATTCATGATCTGACACTGTGATCTAATTCAGTTACGTTGAACCAAATGGCTTAAACAATATGGCACCATCTGCAAATATCACAACAATAGTTTGTTAGTTTTTAAAAGTCAACAAATGCCTTATCTACCAATATCTAGCAGACGTAGCTTACTACATTCAAAATGTACTGTCCAATACTCAAATAGCTATAGGAACACTAAAAAATAGAAATTTACAATCAGTTAACAGAAATACTATTTTCATGAAATGATCAAAGCTGTAAACTTTAAGATGGCCATTTTCATGAACCTCCACGACACAGTAATTCTAAATGAAAATTGATATTGTAAAAACTGCAAAGTTGGGTAAGTAAGTTGGGAATTCATCATTCATCGATCAATATCATATAAATTTCCACCCAATACCAAAACACGCATGAGAGGATCGTACTAGCTGATGTCACAGCACTTGCTAGAAATACCTTGTCCAAAGCCGGTATATTTAAATAATAAGGGAATGCCATTCAATTTTCATTAGAAGATACCAATTCTATTTAACAACCGAATCCTGTATCCCTCAAAACCCCACAAGCTGAGAGGGAGGGGGAAAAAGATTTTTAGAATTTTGAAAAATAAAATATCCGAACTTTCCTTCTCGTGGTTCTGAGCAAACAAGCAATAGCAGAGAAATTGGGTGTGGAGAGAAGACTTACAAGGAGGAGGAGGAGCAGAGGAGGAGGAAGAGGCAGATGAAGGTTGTGGCGGCCGCAACGGTTGAGACGATGATGCAGAAGGCACCGCCACGTTGGAGCCAGCAGCTTTGATTTCGGTAGGGGGCGCCATCAAACGAGTCAGTGACTCAGTGAGTGAAGCTCGAATCTCAGGGGGAGAGGGAAGGTGGCAGCTGGAAGCGCAATTTTAGAGTTTTCTTTTTCTTCTGTAATTTATTGTGTGTAATTTAATTGTTTAAAAATGTTATCTGTATACTAAAATTAATCACTAATATTTTTTTTCTGTAATTTATTGTGTGTAATTTAATTTTTTAAAAATGTTATCTGTATACTAAAATTAATCACTAATATTTTTTCTTCTGTAATTTATTGTGTGTAATTTAATTTTTTAAAAATGTTATCTGTATACTAAAATTAATCACTAATATATTTATGTATTGTTTAATTTAATTTTAATGTATATTTATATTTTAGTATGTATTTTATCAATAATTTAAGATAAAGGCTTTTGCCTGTACCAACAAATTTCAATTATTAGATCAGTTTCAAATTATTATTTCGTGATTCGTCTATATTAGTAGAATAGTAGATGAATGAGAATTAACAAAACAAAATGAGATTGTTAATAGCTTTATAAAATGACCATGAAGACTAATTTATCAAAATCTTTAGTATAATATAAAGTGGGACTTATTTGAATAAAAATTAATTTAGTGCAATTATTAAATGCTCAAAACTCATGAGTAGGGGTGTTTGCGGTGCGGTTTGGATCAGTTTTGAGTAAAAAATTCATTCGATCCGAATACTAATTTACTTGCGATGTGGTTTGGATTGGATGGTATTTTAAAAAAAATCCGATCCGATTCGATCCAATTTCAAGCGGTTTGGATTTGATTGGATTTGCGGTTTTGTAAATTAAAAAAAAGACATATAACAAGTCTCAACATCAAATTTTAAATAATTAACAAGAACGTAACAAGTCTCAATAATATCTTAAAAATCCAACAATAACAGAACAATAGAAATAAAATTATAGGTTAGTTAAAATAAACAAATAAATAATATTTTGAACATAAAATATTTATTAAATAATAATAATACATGAATAATATAAAAATATATAACAAATTGAACATGTTATAAGCATAATTGTAAATATAATAATAAAATAATAATATTATAGTACATTGTGCGGTTTGAATTTGATTGGATCGGTTGTGAAAAGTAAATTCGAAATTCGATCTGATCCAGCGGTTTGCAAAAAATAGAATCCAATTAAATCTGAATTATTGCAGTTTTAATCGATTTCGGTTTAGATTGGATTAGAATTTGGATTGGTTTGAATTTGAACACCCCTACTCATGAGTATTGTGTTCTTTATAATATAGGCAAATTTTAGTCATATATTTGCTAAGTTATATAAAAAAAATTAGATTTATTTGGATAATTTATATTTTGATGGACCAATTTCTTATACTTTAATATTTATGATAATAAAAGGTTAAATAATATCATGCATTGAAATTTTAAATAATTAATTTAGTATATAAATATACTCTTTAGCACCATATAATCTCCTTTAAACCTAAAGTAGCTTTATAGAATATCTCTAGTTTATAAAAAAAATATTTTATTTTTGGAGGTGAGAAAAAGTTCTTATTAATATAAAGTATAAATACAATTTTTCCAAAATAAAAATCTATTATAGCATTTTAAACTCCACAAACTTAAAATTCAATTTAAAAATGTATTAAAAATACACAAATGAATTCAATTTTTTTTTAAAAATATAGTTTTTTAAAATCCCTACACTTGAGTAGAACAAAAATTTAAATGTAGAAGAACAGAAAGTACAAAATACCAATCTGATATAAGAAAATGAGAAATATATTGTTCAATTTTTTTTAAAGTGAGTGTAATTGTGAAAAATATAGGAATAAGAACGCTAAACGAACTAACAAAAATAACAAATAAACAAAAATTATTAAAAAAATTGTAAATAATAAAAGTGTTTAGTGAAAATTTGAAGCTAGATCTGCCCAAAAGAAAAACCGCAAAAATAAGTGAAAATAACAAAATTTGGACAAAAACTTGAGTAATGAAGAATTTGATTAACATCAAAAAATTTTAAAAACTAATTTGATTGATCGATAAATTTGGAACACAAATTTGACTAACGAATGAAATTTGTGAGAACATTTTCAACGTTTACTCTGAACATCGTAAGAACATTTCGCTTTATGAAATATCCTTCTTGGTCAGAATATGATTTAATACATTTTCAAGGGGAAGAAAAAGAAAGAAACAAAAGATTTTTTTTTCCAATGCATAAAGTACATTTAACACACAAATTTTGTGTTTAAAGAGATGAGTAAACCCAAGTAAAATCTAACAACTAGAGTACTCAACAACACCGATGATAGTGACTAATACATTCACTGAGATAAAGAACATGGTTAAGTAGAGCATCATTTAACCTAAACCTAACTCATCATGCCAACCTAATCATATTCATTACAACCTCCAAGCATCTGTTGTTGCATACAATAAGTAGAGCTCATGACAAACCTAATTGCAACTCAGTTTGACAGAAATAAAAATACAAGATCAGTATCTCCACTAAATATACACACAAGTTGGAATGCCTTTTCCAAAAGAAAAAAACTACTTCATGTTTATAATACTAACAAGGATTCTACCCAAGAACTAAGTTAGACATTTAACTCCATAGAATAGTTTGATCGTTCCCTTATTATCATTGTGCTACTGAACAAGGATCTGCTGCACTTGGTAACCTGCACATATTCACAACACAATAACACACATTATTAGACATCCCTCTTGAGCACCAAGCTTTCACATGAAACATGCGCCTATGTATAAGTATCAACCATTGTAGTAACAATTATTCTTCCATCCTCGTTACAAAGTTTAAACACATCAATTTTACCAATACAGAAGTTTCATTATACTACTACCACCAATACCCCCAATCATGTCATAAAGATAAATAAGTTATAGTTTGCAGCTACATGCACATGGAGAAGTATAAACTGGTTGAAGCAAAATCTAGCAAATGCAGCAAAAGACAAAAATGAGATACAAAGATACTTACATGGATTCCAACCGAGCCCTCTTATTTGCCTTCTTCTTGTTCTTTCGCCTCTTTGAACCGGAATTGGAAGCATCACTAGCGGCCAGCTGACCCAATTCTGAACCTCCTGGCTGAAGAGAGGAACTTTTTGGAGGACAAGGGCCCTCAACACATGGTACATGTATGGGCATCTGAAGCTCTTGAGATGATGAAAGCATATTGGACGAAGCAGGAACAACATCAATTCTCTTCTCACCATTATTAGTGGCCATAGGAACCTCTTTATCTTTATGATCCTGCAAGTCAGAAGCATATTCTGTAGTTCCTATGGGTAAGACGATGCTTCCATTAGTAACTTGGGATTCATTTGGTTTTGCTATTCCATAAAAACTAGATTTTGATCTTATTATCTCATACAGTGTTGTTGAGCTAGAATCACCTGCTTCACAAAATCATTTACTTTAATTAGTCTTGGAACATCCAAATAAGAACATTAAAAATATGTTTACACAAACAAAATGATACCAAGAATGGAAAGAATAGCAGCACGTGCTGCTAACTGCTCGGCCTCTTTTTTGTTTTTTCCAATAACACTAGTGTATTTTGTACCATTGAAGATCACAAAAGACATAAAGCGAGGAAGCAACCCTTCTAGCTGAACAGTATTGTAAGTAGGCCTTTCTACATTTAGCTTTGTGGCATATTCGTTCATGATAGACTTGGAAATCGAAGTATTCTGGAACAAAAATCAACATAGTTGTATAAGGGATTCGCAAAAAAACATATTATATATTTAATGAGCATTTATGATAAAGGGAAAACTATTAATGATGTTATTCCCCTAACATCTTATTTTCCTCTAAGTAATAGTTATTTATGATATCATATATCACTAGTCAAAAATAAAAAATCAATACTTGTACAATGTTTTTTTTCAACCAAGTCACAAAAATGGAAAGCAAATAGCATAATTGAATCTACTATTCAACTATGTCTAAAGTGATGGAAAACATGAAAAGAATATAAATTATAGTAGGGTCTCTAAATTTGTATATGACTAGTATTTTTGCCCCTGAAATATCACGGGTATATTTTCACCAAAATTAACTGTGATGGAATATAATAAAAAACATTTTAAATAATTAATTGCAATAGAGTCAAAAATCATAAATGAAAAAACAACAAATAATAGTAACAACAGAAGAAAAAAAACAGATTGCTATTCTGAGTTTGAGAAAAAAAAAATAAATACAATATTGTTGAACTTACGTGTAGGTATGAAGTACTTGCAACAAACTTCCTTCTCTTGCAATTTTTTCTTGAATTCTCTCCAATATAAATAAAATACTTTTTTCTTTTATGAGTCTCTATTAGTCATATCAGCTAGTACTTTCCTTTTTCCGAAAGTTTTTCATATTCCTTTCATCAATTTGAGAGTCATTAGACATAGTACTTTTCTGTTGCCCTTTCTTTAGTAGTAATATTATCTTCTTAATCTAGTTTTTTTATACTCAACTTTAATAAAATTCATTCTTTTCCTTCTAATAATAACTGTACAAAAATTAAAATGAGTTGAACCAATAAGCCCCAATACCAAATATTAAAGGAAAACATAATAATTCATAATACAAAGCAATTCATCAAACATGTAACATGCAAAGAAATAATACTAAAGAAAAACATTATGAATTCATAATACGAAGCAATTCATCAAACATGTAATATGCAAGAAAAGAAAGCAAAACTAATCATCAATTACTATAATAAGTTGAACCAATAAGCTCCAATACCAAATACTAAAGGAAAACATAATAATTCATGTTTCATAATACAATGCAATTCATCAAATATGTAACGTACAAGGAAGTAATAGTAAACAAAAATATAATGGATTTATAATACAAAGGAATCCATCAAACGTAATATTCAGGAAAAGAAAATAAAGCAATTCATCAATCATGGCAATAAGTTGAACCACTAAGCTCCGAAAATCAAATACTAAAGAAAAACATAATAAGTCATAATACAAAGCAATTCATCAAACAGGTAATGTGCATTGTGCAAGAAAGTAATACTAATGAATACAAAGCAATAAGTTGAACCAATAAGCTCCAATTCCAAATATTAAAAGAAAATATAATCCTTCATAATTCATAACACAGAAAATTTAAGTTGAATCAAGTAGCACTAACAAATACTCAAGAGAAAACATGGCAAAAAAAAAGGAAGTTAGGTAACAACATAACATTATTAAGTGAACTATTTTGGCTTGAAATTAGTTAATAGTTCACAAAATTGATATTAAAGATTAAAGATTGTGTTACATCAAACCTCAGAAACAAGAGGGCATCTATCGTCTTTAATCTTTTCATTCAGGCTCTCCAGTGCTATCCTCGCCGCATCTTGTTCAGCAGCCTTTCTCTGAGAGAAAGTCATTTGAGAGGTATAGCTTGTACCATCCACACACACAGTTGCCCTAAACTTTGGTGCATGTGGAGTCCCTTCATTAGTCGTTTGATACCCAGGAAGTGGTATATTTGATCTCTGAGCAAATTCTTGTAAGCGATTTTTGTGCCTTAAGTGTTCTAGAGAACCAAACAAAAGTCAATCAACAAAAAATTGGTGCAACCATAATAAGCATTATATAGACCGCAAGAGACAGTTGAACATTTCAAATTTTCAACTTAGTAGATGTTGTCTATGTTCAAGACAATAAAGTCAACAAAACTTTAACCATTAGAAGTTAAATGTTGAAGACACCATTAAAAAAACAACCAAATACCAGGTTATACAACAGCTACATTGGGGACGCCAAAGCAGAGCACTTGCAAGTAAATCTATAATTGACTAAATCTATAATTGACTGAATGACCCACAAGTATGAAGCTTAGGCAAATCTTTCAAGGGAAACCAATCATAATAAAGCTCAGGAATTGGACAGCATTTTGCTAACACAGATGTTGCCGAAAACAATTCATGATCTTACACTCCAATCTAAATCTAATTCAGTTAACTTGAACCAAATGGTCAAATAATATACCCCGGCTCACAAAATTCATAACCATGGTATGTAAGTAATATCTTACCTACCAGTTTCAAGGGCAAAAATGCTAAAAGCTACAAAGTACAAACCTTCATTGCCCATTTTGATAAATCTCAAACAACACAAATTCAAAGAAAAATTTCAAGGGAAATTAATATAGTAGAAACTGCAAAATGGGCTAGTTAGGAATCCATCATTCATACATCAAATTCATATGTAATATTCATATTCCCCCAACCCCAAAACACACACCATATGATCCTAAGACAGATTGTCATAGCACCCGGATATAGAAACAACTTGTTCATTTTTTCATAAAAAGGATATAAGTTTATTTAAAAATTACAACTAAAAAAATCATAAATTCCTCAAAAATCCTAGCTGAAACATAATTGGTAATTGTTTTTCTTAAGAAAAGAAGGATTTTTAAACTTTTCAAAGAGAACATTATAAGCTTATAACTCTTTCGTCTTGCATGTCAGAAACCACGAAAAAATATGAGAAATGGGACTTACGAGGAAGAGGAGAGGAAGATGGAGACACATGTTGAACGAGAGAGGAAGAAGTGGGTGGTTGTGGTGGTGGTTGAGGCGAAGATGAAGAAGCCGCCATATGTTCGGGGAGTTGAATCTGGGTCGGAATCTCCATCTGAAGCTCGAATCACACAGCAAGGGGAGAGAAAGAATGTGTCTTGGAAGATGATAGGGTTTTCACTTTTCAAAGTGGAATTATAAACTAATAATACTAGTATATTATACATCTCGTTAATATGGCCCTGTTATTTCCTCTGTGTTTGAACTTTGAACTTTGGAGTCTTTAACCTAAAGAGAAATATAGGTACAATCAAATTTTAAAGATATGCTTACATGGCAAAATCCAAACCACACATTCTAAAGCCACACTTTTTATTTAAAATCGTAACTCTTCACAAAGAAAAACGTTACTTAATGGAAAAAAGTAAATTAAAAGATTTAAGAAAAGAAATAATTAAGTTATCAAAATTAATAGATCAAAAATTAATGATTTTAACTAGTGTTAACTGTAATGACACCGAATTCTTAAAATCAATACAAAATGATTTTTCTCAAAATCTTTATTTTACTATAAGTTTTATTGAAGGATTTCAAAAACCCGAAAAAACTTATTTTTCACACAGAATTTCTAAAAAATGTTACCATGGAGATGATTCACCACATCTTTATCATACCTTTAACCCACAATTAAATTCTATAGTAGACATGCTTGAAGAAATATTAGTATCCATAAAATTTCAAAGAAATAAGGAAAAAGAGAATCCCAAAGAAGAAAAATTTCAAAATATAATCAACATAACAGATTTAAAAGTAAAACCACCACTAAAATTATGAATATTGAAGAAAAATTAGAAGAAGTTACAATGCTTTTTAAACAATTAAAAATGGCTCAAGAAAATAATATTATGGAACATGGATTTCAAATAGAAGAAGAATTAGTAAATTCTGAAAATATAGAAAATGAAGAACACGTCCTAGATTATTCTAGTGACGAAGAACCAGTAATTCCAATACAAGTAAAAAATGAAGCTGGAACATCTAAGGATAATCAATCTCAATTTAAATGGGAAACAGGTTTTGATAATGATGCTTTTAAAAAAGGGTTTATAAATAAAGATTCAAAATATACAAAAATACCATCAAAATATGTTCCTAAAATCCAGGAAATGGAAGGAGATAGAATGCTCGATCTAGACTGTAAAAAGAATGAAAAAGAAATTTTCGAAAACTGGTTAAATTCCTTCTTATTAGAATCCTTTACCAATCCAAAACTTAGTGAATTATCTGGAAGAGACATTTGGAATTACATAGGGTTTCATACTAAAGGAACTATAAGAGATTATATGACATCAATAGAAAACCAAATAATAGAAGATTTAGCAACAAAAACAACAGCTTATGATAAGATATTATATATAATGATGATTCTATATAAAGAATTTTTTGGAAAAAATATTATAGATCATAGACAAGAAGTCTATAATAAAGAATATCAAGAAGCAAAAAACCATTTAGCTAATATTCAGGTATATGATTTATGTAATGTGGAGTCTTATATATGTGAATATAGAATACATTATTAAAATTAAAAGAAGAAGATAAAAATCATTATCTTAGTATGTATATAACAAAACTTCCATATCCTGCTAATGAATTTATAATGGAAAGATTTATAAGAGAAATAAATAGAGGGACAATTGAAAATAATTTTGGTGGAGCAACCTCTGCAATAAAAGAAGAAATAAAAGAACGTTGTATGCAAGAAGCGACTCAAAAAATATTTGCAAATATAATTAGAATTTACTGTCAGGATAATGAAGAGATACCTAAAAAATATGGTCTTAATAAAAACCTTCAAAGAAAAAGAAAATATCAATTTAGAAAAAGAAAATACTATCCAAACTGAAGAAAAAAGAAGTATTTTAGGAAGAAAAATAACAATAAAAACAAAAGACAAAAAAATAACTATTGCCCAAATAAAAAAAAATTGTAAGTGTTGGTATTGCCAAGAAGAAGGACACTATGCAAATGAATGTCAAAAAAAAAAGGATAAAAAAGATCTTACTAACAAATAGAAATTGCTAAGTCTTGTTTCATGAAACCATTAGAGGAATCTGATGATAACTTAGACTATATTTTTGAATATGTCTCAGAAACAGACTCAGAGACTGAGTAATAATGCCACATTTATTACTATAAAAATAACAGAAAAGTTTATAAATGCTTTTATAGATTCTGGAGCAACACAATGCTTTGCTAGTTCAAATATAAAACTTGATTGGAAAAAATTAAAGAAACCATTAAGAGTTAGAATAGCTGACAAATCAATACATAAAATTGACCAAAAAGTAGAGATGGCTGAAATTTTTATTCAAAATTATAGGTTCATTGTTCCATCTATATATATGTTAGATTCTGGAATGGATTTTATCATAGGAAATAACTTTTTAAAGCTATATCATCCATTCATTCAAGAATTAACATATATAGTTTTAAAAGCTCCACACGATTCTTCAATAAATCAAAAATCAAAACGTATAAAAATACCAATTACTACTATAGATAAGATCTTAAAATTTAAAATATTTTCTATATTAGAGACATGTTATTTAAATTTATACTTTCAGATAAATATTCCAAAAAATAATCTTGAAATAAAGATAGAAGAACTTTTGGATGAAATTTGTGCTGAAAATCCTTTAGATATTAAAAATTCAAATAGCGAATTAGTAAGTATTAAATTAAAAGATCCTACAAAGGAGATAAATGTTCCAAATAAAATTTCTTATTCCGCAAGAGATAGAGGAGAGTTCTCATTAGAATGTAGAGATCTTTTAGAAAAAGGAATTATAAGATTAAGTAAAAGTCCTCATGCGGTTCCAGCCTTTTATGTCGAAAACAATAATGAAATTAAAAGGGAAAAACGAAGAATGGTTATTAACTATAAGAAGATAAATGAAGCAACTATTGGTGATGCTCATAAACTTCCAAGAAAAGATTCTATTTTAGAAAAAATCAAAGGAGCAACTTGGTTTTCATCTCTTGATGCAAAATCAGGATATTGGCAACTTCGTTTAGACGAAGAAACAAAGAAATTAACTGCTTTTACTTGCCCAACAAAAGAATCAACAAGTGTGTTGCTCTATGAATGGAATGTATTACCATTCGGATTAAAACAAGCCCCAGGTATTTATCAAAGATTTATGGAAGAAAATCTAAAAGAGTTAAATGAATTTGTTTTAGTGTACATTGATGATATACTAGTTTTTACAAAACAGGATAAAGAAGATTATCTTCAAAAATTATTAATAGTTTTAGAAAGATGTAAAGAAAAATGATTAGTTCTTAGCAAAAAGAAAGCAAGAATAGCAAAACAAGAAATAGAGTTTCTTGGATTAATTCTATCCACCCAAGGAAAGCTAAAACTTCAACCAAATGTCCTAGAAAAAGGTAAATTTATTTCCTAATAAAATAGAAGATAGGAAACAATTACAAAGATTTTTAGGATGTATAAATTATATTTCTGATCAAGAATTTTTGAAGAATATAACAGAATACACTAAAAGTTATTTCCAAAAATAAGTACTAAAAAATAATAGAAATGGGATGAAAAAGATAGTATGCAAATTCAAAGAATTAAAGAATTATGCGAAAAACTTCCAGAACTTTATATTCCAGAAGAAAATGACTATTTAATAGTAGAAATAGATGCTTCAGACATAACCTGGTCAGGTTGTCTAAAAGCTAAGAAAGCTATAAAAAGTTTGGAACAAGAAAAAGAATCACTAGATTCTAAATATTCCCTAAAGGAATTACTTTGCAGGTATATTTCATGGACTTTTACTCCAACAGAACAGAGATATACCACTCATGAAAAAAAAACTCTAGCAGCAATTAAATCTCTTAAGAAATGAAAAATTGATTTATTACCCAGAGAATTTACATTAAGGATAAAATTGATTTACTACCCAAAGAATTTACCTTAAGGACAGATTCAAGTTATTTAACAGGTTTCATACGATATAATTTAAAAGTTGATTATAATTATGGACGATTGGTAAGATGGCAATTATTTTTGTTACAATATCCAATAAAAATTGAATATATTAAGGGTGACAAAAATGTTATTGCAGATACATTAACAAGAGAATGGAGTTCGTCTACAACGCATTAGATCAAGAAATTCAAAAATATGAGCAAGAACTCGAAAAATGCAGGCATTGCCAGCAAATAAGGACACCGATCCAATCTCTCAAGAAGGCCATTGAGACAATGAAATCAACACAACAAGCAAAACCATCAGAGTTCAGCCAGCTAAGCATGGTGGACAAATCAGGTGAAGAAAAAATTTCAGAAATAAAACCAATTGCTGAAATTATCAAAAAATCCACCCAAGATAAAAAATATTATGTAATTTATAATGGCCCCATGAAAGGAGTATATGATGCCTGGGAAAAAGCAGCACCATTTACACAGCAATTAAGGATAATTCATAAAGGAAGATTTTTAACAGTGGAAGAGGCAAAGGAATCTTTTAGAGAATATGAAGCTCTTCATCCAGAGCAAACCCTAAAGAGAGCAGATAAAGCTCCAATTCAAACCCAGAGAACAGGGATAATAAGAAACATTCCTACAAGGGCTGAAATCAAGGAAAAGAAAAGGGTTCCTACAAGGGCTGAAATCAAGGAAAAGAAAAGGGTCTGTAGAACAAATCTCAGAGAAACCCTTAACATAGTCCTGAATTGGACTGAAGAAAAAAGGGCAATTTTGGGATATTATCCTATTGCCAAAGAACAGCTAACAAAGCTGGTTATATTTCCAGATGCTTCCCCGTCTGACACCTATAAGTTTTTCCAGTATGGATTAATTGATACAATTTTAATTTTTAATAATTTGAAAATTATTAGTGAGTTTCCTGCAGGATTCGTTGATGCAGTAAAGAGATTTAAAAATATGATTGACAACGTAAATCCAAGGGATATATCCCTAAAATTTACAAACAGTCAACCTATTTTTAATGAAGAAGAAGAATGCTTGGTTCCAGCACACCAAGTAATATTCATGTCCGTCTTCCCAGGAAATTTTCAACCAATTGATTAGATTCAAGATTTAACAATTTACAGTCATGAAGGAAAGCTAGCCAGCACATTAGTAAGGGTCTTTGAAAGAACTCAAAAAATAACGAAGGAATCTCACACAAGGATTAATTATAAAAGTAGAAATACTCTGCTTGTGTCCAGTAAAAGAAATGAAATTGAAGAAAGAGATATGAGACTCTTGGTGGAATTTAAATCAGCATTCTACAACTTATTTGGACTTTTAGAAAAGCTTCTTGAAGGGATAAAGAGGAATCTCTGCTATTTGATAAAAGACAGAGAAGACCACAAGTGCCAGCTATGTGCCTCAGAGATATCTGAAGAAAGCAATAATGAAACAGAATCAACTCATATGATGAAGGAAGAAGACAATGCATCTGAGGGTCACATGATAAAAGAGGAGGATAGTGCATCTGAAGCATCTCTTAACATTATTGCATAGTGACGTAAGCACTTAGGTCATGGAGCACCAACAATGTAGCTGGTGCAAGAAAACAAACAATGACGTAAGCAATGACGTCATAAGAAGGGTAAGGATGTGAATTGTCCATCAAACCCAACTATTATAAATAGGATGCTTAGGCAATTGTAGAAAGCATCAGAAAACAGAAAGCAGAAGGCTAAGAGTACTCATATGCTAGGAGAGCAAGGAGGAAGCATCCGAGGCGATTCTTAGTACTCATATGCTAGGAGAGCAAGGAGGAAGCGGCCGAGGCGATTCTATAGTTTGAAGAAGAATTCCCTTAGGAAAAACCAATTCTAAACTCCCCTCTGGAGTTAGTATCTACAATCTCCCCTCTGGAGATAAAAACATCTTATGTAAAATATTCTAAATAAAGGAAGTTTTTCTCCAGAAAGGTACGCTTTTATCTTAATCTCATAGTTATGAATTATTTAGAAAGTTTAGAATTAACGGAAGAATCTGATTATTATAGATTATCTGCCTTATTAGATAATGAAAAGCAGGCTGTTCTAAAAACAGAATTAAATCTCAAATCAAATAAAAATTTTAATAAACAAAATCTTTTTAAAGAAGTTTTTAATAGAAAAAATATAATATATTATGGAAAAATTCAACTTGAAGCCCCTATAAAGATAAAATCCGCTAATGGAGAACTTGAAATAGCCTTGATAAATGATGAAGAATTGAGTAAACAGATTGAGAAAATTAAGGATCAACAAAAAAGATCTAAAATTGGATGGATTCATATTAGTACTATACAAGTCTTAATCAAATCTACATATATGAAAGGAATTAATTCACCAATAAGCTTAGCGATTTGTGATAAAAGAATTACTGATGACCCAATAGATCAAATAATTGAAATTGTTCATGGAAACTTGGCAAACGTAAATGTTAAATTCAATGCCCATCTTGGATACGCTATACCTTTATCAACTGAAAATCTTGGAAGATCTATAAGTTTGGCTTATAAATTTCACAGAAAGAATCTAATGGAACAAGATGATGAACCATTTTTAATTACATATGCAATAAATTATGCTTTAACAAATAGCTATCATAGTATAATATTTAAAAACAGAGAAAGAATTTATGTTGATGAATTATTTCAGAAAATTATAAAAACAGAAATACCAAAATATAAAGCTATTGAAAATCCAGTTCTATTATTAAAAGAACCATCAGGAAAATTAGTTTCATCGAATTTTTAAATAAGAGAATCTAAAATTAATAGCCCTTTAAGTTTATCTAAGTTAAAAATTAAAGAAGAAAATTCTGAAATAAAAGAACTAACAAAAAAGGTCGAAAAATTAAATGAAACTCTAAACATTAAATTATGACAATAAATAAAGAAGAAATATATGTAATTTATCAAGACAAGAAACAAGAGCTCTTTGTTAAAAAGTAAAATAAAGGAGTGTAAAAGGGAATTAAATAATCTTCAGATTGAAATTAATGATCTTATAATAAAAAGGATAGAAATAAGAATAAATATAAACAAGTTGGAATTAAACTTAAAAAATTTATAAATGCCTGAAACACCATATTATGACCTAAAAGAATTAAAGCTGTTAAAAGAAAAAATGGAGAATGAAATTGAAAAATTAAACAGATATTTAGAAACAAGAGAAAGTGTAGAAATAAAAGAAGTTATTAAGGATTTAAGAAATTATATTAAAGAAAAAGACAAACAGATAAAAGATTTTATATACAATAATCCATGCAAAAAAGAATATTATAAACTAAAACAAGATTGAAAAGTTATAAATGAAAATTATAAATATACAACAAGGACTAGAAATAAATGCAAGAGAAATAGTAGAAATAGTCAATACTTTAAATTATGAATTTACAAATTATTGAAATTATAAACTTATTCAAAATAAAATATGAAGAGTTAATAGAAATTTTGAAAAAGTCGACAATAAAAAATTGGTATCAGAGCCAAGTTAACGATTAAGGATAACACTTTCTCTTTAAGCAACACTTTTTAGTGATACGCTTTTAAATCAATAAAACAAAAATCTGTAAATCTGTACAGATTTACATCTTTACAGTAGATGGACCCTTAACCTAATTGTTAAAAATAAATTATTCCTAAAAAACATTTATTATGACATAATCTGAAAATTTTATTAAGGATTAGATATTTAATATTTTTATTCTAAGCGAATAAAACTTAAACAGTTAATAAAAATAAATTATCTTGTTTTGTGGTTCGTGAATTAAAAATTCGTGTATTTATACTTGTAATTTTTAAAGATTAAAGATACTTTTAAAAATATCTAAAAATAATTTTTTAAATTTAACTTATATTTATTAAAATTAAAAGTTTAACATAACCTTATATAATAATAAATATCTAAAGTTATATTTATTAGTGTATATTTTCGTGTTTTGTATGGAATAATACATAAAATTATATAAATTTTTTTATTAAATTTTAAAAAAATATATATATAATAATTATTATTACTTAAAATATTAAAAATAATTAATATTTATTTTAAGAGTAAAGTATCGTTTTTGTCCCTAACGTTTGGGGTAAGTACTAAAGTTGTCCATAACGTTTCAATCGTCCTATTTAAGTCCTTAAGGTAGCGTTTGTTTTGAGATACTGAGTCAAAGACTGGGAGATTGAGACTCAGTATCATGTTTGTTGGTTCAAAGACTGGTACTAAATTTTTTGTCTTTGTCTCTAAAATTTCAGTATTTCAGTACCTCCAGAAAGTAGGGACACATGAGACTAAAATTTTTAGAGATGGAGACTGAAACTTTAATAACATTTTATACCTAAAATATCCTCATTTCAATTAATTAATTCTAATTTTACCCTTTGTACAAATTAAATTAAAGTTTTATTCTTGTTTTAATTTTTGTCTCTCACTTTGCACCAAACAGAATACTGAGATTTATTTCAATCTCTGTCTCTTTGTCTCTGTCTCTTAGTCTCAGTCTTTCTGTCTTTGTCTCTCCACCAAACACTACGTAAGGTTTCAAAATTGACTCAATGTTGTCCTACCTTTAGGGATCCGTTAACAGAATTGATGGTAGGACAAAATTGAGACGATTTTGAAACGTTAGGGACTTAAATAGGACGAAAACGTTAGAGACAGAAACGATAAATAAAAATAAATTTTAATTTAATTTTATCTTTCAATAAATTTAATTTTTTACTATACATAGTATTCAATTATTTTTAATTACATCTAAATAAATTACACTTAATCACACTAAATTTATTTTCTTATAATTTTAAAGAATTTTGATACATTAGAGACAAAAGGTATAATTTATATTTTATTGTATATATATTATTTTTTTCTACAAGTTTATATACTAGTTATTTTACGAACATTTCATGATAACTAAAAATCTTTAAGAGTAAAATTATAAAAAAAATTAATTTATTTAAAATGAAAGTAATATGATTATACTATGTATAGTAAAAAAATGATATTATTGAAGGATAAAATTAAAATTTATTTCTATTTATCATTTTTGTCCCTAACATTTTCGTCCTATTTAAGTCTCTAACGTTTCAAAATCGGGGCAATTCACCTAAATAAATTATTTCACCTTCAAAATTACGTAAATGCATTGTTTCCAAAACGAAGACGCAAATACATTGTTTCACATATCTATGGAAATCGCTACTGGCAGTAACGGTTTACACAAACACAGAATCCGCTGCTGCCAGTCGCGAATTACGTTGAGTTGTGGTAGCATCGAAACCGCTATTGCCTGCCGCGGTTTCTGCATGATTATGATTGGTCATAAACCGCTACTACCAGTAGCGGTTTATGTGCATTGGTTTACATATGTAAACCGCTAGAGGCAGCAGCGGTTTACGTTGAGTATGAAAACAAATAGTAAAACTAATCTTTATCTAAAAAATAATTACAAAACAAATAATTAATGGTATATACTATTTAAATAATATCATAAATAAAAAAATTTATTTGTCATTCTCTTTCGTTGATATCAACCATACAAAGGAGATTCGAAGAGTTTGGAATATGGGGTGTGTTCTTTGCTGCTAATTTGCATTTGAGGTTCTAGCTAAACAAATTTTTTTATTTGTGCAACTTTATTGTTTTATGCCAAAAAATAAAAACTATTTGTATTTTATAGTTGATTGATTGGATAAATAATAGTGATAACATCATAATTTTAATGAATAAAATAAAAAATATAAATATGCATGTAATAATTTTTTATTTGTATTTCTTATTAAAATAAGACTAAATAGTAAATTAAAGAGTGAGTATTGATAGAGTACTAAAATATATAAACTAAAACTAATTTTTTTTATATTCATCCCTTCTAAAATTCATGAATGATAAAATAATTTATTTTTAGTAAAAAATAGTGAATTTTTTTCACTAAAAATAGCAAATCAAATAAAAAAATTCACTATCTTTTTACTAAAAAAATTATTTTATCATTCATGAATTTTAGAAGGGATGAAGATAAAAAAATAGTCTTAGTTTATATATTTTAGTACTCTGTGAATATTCCCTCTTTGATTTGCTATTTAGTGTCATTTTAATAATAAATACAAATAAAAAATTATTACATGCATATTTATATTTTTTATTTTATTCATCAAAATTATGATGCTATTACTATCATTTATCCAATCAATCAACTATAAAATACAAATAGTTTTTATTTTTTGACATAAAACAACAAAGTTGCACAAAAAAAAATTCATTTAGCTAGAATCTCAAATGCAAATTAACAGCAAAAAACACAACCCATGTTTCAAACTCTCCTAGTCTCTCTTGTATGGTTGATATAAATAAAAGAGAATGAAGTGATTTTTAAAGAGAAAAATATATGATTTAGTGAACTTTTGGCTAAAAATAAATTATTTTATTATTTATAAATTTTAAAAGAGATGAGAATAAAAAAATAGTCTTGATTTATATAATTTAATACTTTGAGTATTGTTTTTTAATATTATCTTCTCCATCCATTTGTGAATAAAACTCTACCTCTCTACATTTGGCCCCTCCATGGTTTATATAGGGAGCCCATTGACACACACTAAACATAAACGCTATAGGCAGCAGCGGTTTATGACCAACCAAGCATACATGTAAACCGCGATTGGTACTAGCGGTTTCTATTCTCTTGTAAACCGCTACTGCCAGTAGCGGATTATATAGATATGTGAATCAATGTATTTACGTATCCGTTTTTGAAACAATGTATTTGCGTAATATTGAGAGTGGAACAATTTAAATAAGTAAATTACCCTCAAAATCGTCTCAATTTTGTCTGCTTAAGCAAGTATTTAGAGTTCGAATCTCATCGTGTGTGTATAACAATCCATTAGTTAGCGACTGACCCTTAATAAATAGACTATCGATACGTGGTGGATTAGTTCTCGATTTGTCGAGTTAGAAAATTCGTAGAAAAAAAATTATATTTGTCTTTAAAATAGATTAATTTTTCATTAATAGCAATACTTATAAACTTTTGCCTTTATTAAAATTTACTTGGGACAATTTTATTTGTTAGTATCATATTCATTTTTGAAATCAAAATAATATTATCAACATTGTTATTTGTTAAAACTTCACATTTTATGAAATAATTTTTAAATTTTTAAATTTATAAACTTATGTCATTACAAAAGTTATTAGATCCATTAATATTTCTTGATAACATGGTGTACCGAAACACCATTGTTGAGTATCAGTTAGTGTGAAGAGAAATTAATAACAACTTTTGTTATTCAACATATAATTTAATCTATTGAAAAATAAATTAATATTTCCTAAACTTGTAAATACATTTTATTCTAATTTCTTATACTATTTTATTTGATAATATTTACCATTAAAAAATAGCAAATGCCCATACTATCTTACAATATATATGAGGGTAAAAAACTAAAATAAGCCATGGTAGGTTTAATATTACACGAATAAGCCAATGGAAAAATTGATTCAGTAATCAACCAACGTGCATAACTATATAATTCGAATCACCACGATTCGAACTCAATTTGAATGTAGTTCGAATTAGTGCAATTCGAACTACTCATACCCACGCATGCAACGTAATTTGAATTGATGCAATTCGAAATCATGCTGATTCGAATTAGCATGAGGTTGCAGCGCTGTATAATTCGAATCTCACTGATTCTAACTATGCACGTTTCGCCACTAGTAGTAATTTGAATTTGGGTGTTTCGAATTACACATTGGTGAATTCGAATTGTGCTAGTTTGAATTAGTGAGGATGTTCACGTTTTGTATTGTTGGTTCACCATAGAGGTCTAGAAATCAAATGCATACATGTGGGGGGACAATAAAATAGTTACCGAAAGTAGCATTGAAAGGCCGTTTTCAAAGTACAACATCATGATAAAGTTCTAACAAACCGAAACATAAATAGTCAAAGTACAATAACAAAGTTCGCTAAAATACAACAATGAACATGAAAAAAAAAAACCATACAAGATACAACAATCATCTAAAAAGATGTGAACCGGTGAAGCAACGACGGGGTACCCGTGTCCTCTGATCTCTCCGGATAAGCGGCTCCTCATCCTCAATCTCATCATCCTCATCATCCGGGACAGACTGTGCAGGTGGTCTAGGCTGGACGGAGGCCCCAGATGGCCCGGCACCTGAATGTGACGCAGCAGTATAGGCGGAAGGAGGAATACCACCCAATGCAAAAGGGTCAGCAACTGGCATCGTAGGAGGCTCGTTAAAATCGACAGCTAAAGGTGCAGGCGTGCCGGAACTCTGACCACGTCGACGGGCCGCATCATCCTCCTGCATGATGGCAGTAAGCTCATCTAGAAAGTGTGAATCGCTGTATGCCGCATCAAGCCCGTCAGCTGCCAGGAAGTTTGAAAACATGGAACCCGGGCTAACCCAAGGCGTACTCTCCTGAAGTGTCTGATCATCGGCAGGGACACCAACGAAGTTATATAGTTATGCACGTTGGTTGATTGCTGAATCAATTTTTTCATTGGCTTATTCGTGTAATATTAAACTTACCATGGCTTATTTTAGTTTTTTACCCTATATATAATGTACAAAGTAATTTTTATCTTGAAATTAATTATGGTTAGTGAGATAAAATTTAAAATATTTTTTTATTTTCTTACTCAAATTTAAATTTAAATTTAAATTTGATTAACAACTCATCTTTTTTTAATTTCAATAAAAATATTAATTAGTTAGATGCAAAATATTAATTATTTAAATTTTAATTACCAAAATTGGGTTAAAAATTAATTATAAACTTAATAATCGATAATATATATTATATTAGTACGAAAATAATAATATCCAATGTATTGATTGTTTATTTTTTTTGACAGAAATAATGTATAATCTATTGAGAATTAATTTATTATCCAAATTTTTTTCATAAACTTTGTAATATGTGAAAATAGTGATCTTATTTTTTTATTATTATTTAAGAAATTCTTTATAATTTTTTAATTATATAATTAACTTAATTAATAACCTTTATTATTACTTTTATACTAAAAAATATTAATTTATACTATTTACATATTTTTTTACTACTAATAAATAAATAAATATTTGTACTATTATATTTATTGTCCTAGATGATGACTTAAGTTACTTATTTTGTATGTTAAATTATATTTTACATGTTAAATTTATTAAATATTAAAATAAAAAAATTGTTCAATAAATTATATAAATAATCATTACAGAAAAAAATTATATATTATATATAATAATCCTTGATATATATAGTGTCATGTATATATTAAGAATATCTATTTTAATTATGCGAGTAATTATTGTAATTTTTACTTTTTTGTTACATTAAAAAATAATATTTAAAACTAAAAAAGAGATAATTAATTTTTTTAATTTGAATTAAAAAATATCTTGTAAATATACCCAATTTTTACATATACTAAAATAGTATAGTATTTGCTATAACAATGACTTAAAATATTAATCTAAGATATATTTGAGTCTAATAAGATCTCAGTGTAAGCAAGATTAACTAAAATCCATTGTTAAGGTGCTAAATTCGACTTAGTTTCATTACCTTAAAGGCCCAATGCAGATGAAGTCCACGCATCCCGTCTTAAATCGGCTAAGATTGAATCTCCGTTACTAGTTAGATATGGTAATGAGTACTCAGGAGAGCGTGAGAAGCCTCCTTCCTATCTCTCACTATCTACTTAATATACTAAAACTGAGTTTTCTCCCAACTAATGAAGGTGACGTGTCGATCTCTCATGACTCTGTTTTTCCTCCAAAATGAACTTTTCTATTCTCTATTCTAAATTATTTTATAAAAAATATATTTATTATAATTATATTATAATTAATATTTAACAATGTTCTGAAAACTGGACTGGACCGGCTGGTTCAATTGGATTAACCGGAAATCGGTCATCTGGCCAGTCCGGGTGAATCATAAAACCGTTCTGCAAAAAAATGGTAAAAAAACCGGTCAAATCAGTGGTTAACCGGTGAACTAGACGAACCGAACGAATTTTTCAGAAGTCCGGTTTTGCCATCCTTATAGAAAACGGCGTCGTTTTTTTACGCTTGAAAAAAAAAAGTTTGAAAGGCCCATAACCCACCCAATCCCTTCGAGCCTAACGCCTCTCTCTCCCCTTCCAACCCTAATTTCCTCAATGAGCTAAAGGCTGAAGCCAGCAGGAACGCCTCCACTCCACCGTCCTTACCACTATCGGCACCGGAAATGGCCACCAGTCGTTGCCACCATCACCACTCGAAGCTTTTGTCGCCATCGTCGTCGTCGGGTGGTCCGTTTGAAGCCTCTGTCACCTTCGTCATCAGAAGGTCGGGGCATAGCTTCTGTCGTCGGCCGCCTTCGTCCTGCCGAGCATCTCTATGCCACTTTAGGCCGTCTCTGCTTTTTCTGCCTCAGTGAGCTTCTTAGTGTTTTAATTAATTTTTTTGATAAACTCATAATGATATGAATTGTTGGCTTGTTGGAGTTGCTGCAGAGTTTTTTAGTTTTTCAATTAATATTTTTTATTCTATTAATTATATGAATCACTGATTTTCTGGAGCTGCTGCAGAGTTCTTTATTTTTTCAATTAATTTTTTATTCTATTAATTCTGCTACAGAATTGCTGTAACACTGAATGCTGAATAGAATTTCAAAATTGTTTTTCAGAACATTACTTCTGTCTCCATGATGTGCCAAATATTTGGCACATACCCTTGCTATTGAAAGTAATTCTAACATTATTTTCTGTTTCGTTCTTTGGTTTATGAAGGAACTTGAATTTTTCTTTTGAATTTATTTTTTGTTAATGGCTGAAAACTAGTGATCTCATTGTGGAATTCTATATTCTGTAATGTATTCTTCTAATAATCCTCCTAATTTTGATATAATTTCAAATCTTGAATTTTGAATGCTGAATTGAATTTTGGTATAATTTTATAATGCTGAACAGAATTGATATAATTTTGGATTTTGAATTGCTGTAATTCTGAATTTTGCTGTAATTGCTATAATGGCTGAGGTTTTATTTTACTGCAATTGCTGTAGTGGCTGAAACATGAAGTTAGGTTTTAAGGGGGCAGGGGATAGTTTGTTTTGCACACCTTGAAAAATTGTTGCTGCTGAGACTGGTTCATAGTTATTTCTAATTAGTAATTTGACATTGATTGAGTGAGTTTTGTCTAATTAAGTAATTATTGATATTATTATTGATTGTTGGTGATTGTTGATTGAATATGGATATAGTATTTATGCCATGATTTCTTTTATTTATAAATTGTGATTTTTGAATTTGAATATAGAATTTTAATAATTGTGATTTTTGAATTTGAATGTAGAATTTTAATGATGAGATGAGATATAGTTTAGTTAGTAAGTAGGTTATGAAATTTTAAATTTTATTATTATATGAATGATTGAATTTAAATTTTAAAAGATTTATATTATATTTTTAATAATTTTATTTTATATTTAACGAAACCGGTTCGACCACGGTTCAACCACGGTTGGACTATTGAACCATTGAACCAGTAACTTAATCGGTTCAATGATCGGTTCGGTTCTCGCAACCTTGATATTTAATGAATAATACATAATTATACTAATTTAGGAACATATCTTTATTTTTAGAAAGTACTAGTTTTATGTAATTAAAGCACTCTTCTCTCTTCTAAAATTATTTTTAGAAAAATATCTTTATTATAATTATATTACAATTAGCATTTAATGAATAATGCATGATTATACCAATTTAGAAAAATATATTTATTATAATTATATAAAATAATTTATTTAATATACTAAAATTGGATTTTTCCCCAGCTAATGAAAGTAAGGTGTCAACTTCTCATGAATTATTTTTTTTCAAAATAAAGGCACTATTCTCTCTTCTAAATTTATTTTAAAAAATATCTTTATTAGAATTATATTACAATTAGCATTTAATGAATAATGCATAATTATACAAATTTAAAAAATATCTTAATTATAATTATATAAAAAGTTAAATATAAATTTATAATTCTAATTGCTATAAATACGATACTAACGTTCATAGTGATAAATTGATATTGCAATAATTAATTTCTATAATTATTTTTGTACTACTAAAGGCTATATATAGTATTTCTTTGTGGTTAGTGAGTCTAAATATAAGAATCAAAACTTTTTTTTCTAATATGTTATTCTTTTTTGATTGGAAAATTATTTCTAAGGAGCTTTGTAGGTCAAATTCAAGTCACATCCCCTCTACATTTTCTACGTTTGTCCAAAAATATTTGAAATATCTTTATTATAATTATATTACAATTAGCATTTAATGAATAATGCCTGATTATACTAATTTAGAAAAATATCTTTATTTTTAAAAAGTATTAATTCTCATGTAATGAAAACACTATTCTCTCTTCTAAAATTAATTTTAGAAAAATATCTTTATTATAATTATATTACAATTATCATTTAATGAATAATGCATGATTATACCAATTTAGAAAAATATATTTATTATAATTATATAAAATAATCTATTTAATATACTAAAATTAGATTTTC
>NC_029774.3:122365811-122376503 GCF_000817695.3 Arachis duranensis
TATTCTCTCTTCTAAATTTATTTTAAAAAATATCTTTATTAGAATTATATTACAATTAGCATTTAATGAATAATGCATAATTATACAAATTTAAAAAATATCTTAATTATAATTATATAAAAAGTTAAATATAAATTTATAATTCTAATTGCTATAAATACGATACTAACGTTCATAGTGATAAATTGATATTGCAATAATTAATTTCTATAATTATTTTTGTACTACTAAAGGCTATATATAGTATTTCTTTGTGGTTAGTGAGTCTAAATATAAGAATCAAAGCTTTTTTTTCTAATATATTATTCTTTTTTGATTGGAAAATTGTTTCTAAGGAGCTTTGTAGGTCAAATTCAAGTCACATCCCCTCTACATTTTCTACGTTTGTCCAAAAATATTTGAAATGGAGCATATAATGAGATCGAATTTCCTCAATTTAGGTTCAATTTTGAAAAATTCTTGCCACCATGAAGATGCAATTCAAAGATTAGTACTATATTTAAATTTTTTTTCTCTTAAGTTTTTTGTATTAAAAATAATTTTATAACATATTATTTTTTTCACCGGTCTTTTGGTGCATTAATGCAATGCCATTGAAGAGAATAAAAGTCAATTTAATTTGACAATTTTAACAAGAAGATAGTATGAATTTGTACCGATTATAAGTATTCGATCTTATGATGTTATTTCAGTTGGTTGTTACGATAATGACTCTAATCTATACGTATCTAAGGATTAGAATAGATTAAATATTATTTAAATAATTTAGTTCTAATATTGGTAGTTGATTAAATTAGTTTTAGAGAAATTTAAATTGTTGTCTCAATTTATATATTATGACTATTCTTTATGGATATGTTATTTTTAAACTTTTTAATATGATTTTTTTAAGTTTGTTTTCTTTTTTGATATATGTATCACCTTTTTTTTTGTATTTCAGATTAGTAATGCAATTATTAAGAGAAATGTAATTCATCAATAAATTAGGATGATTAAAAGTTTAATTAAGATTAACTAAGATTAACTAGCATTTATTTTGGATACAAAATTGATTAATTAAGATTAAGGAGTGAAAAAAGAAAAAGAGTCACAATACGTGGTTTTGCTTTCTTGCTAATATATAAAAATACGTGAAAGAAAAAAATTAAAATATCACCATTTAAAAAAATTGTTAATCATACACTTTTTTTCTTCTCTTTTCTTTTTTTTAGCAGGACATGAAAAAAGATTGAAGAGGGGCAGCAAGCAAATCAAATCATGAGACCATCTATGCACTTTTTTTTTGTTGTTGAAAACTTCAAAAGTTTGCTAAAGAAAATGTGCATCAAAGTTCATTTGGTTAAATATATTAATACGTGGAATTAATAGTCAAAATTGTCTCTAAAAGATATCTCAATTTTTATTTTAGTATTCTAAAGACAAAATTAATCGAAATCGTCCGCGAAAGATACACGACTTGGTCATATTAGTCATTCCGTCAGTTGGATGATGACGTGGTGGGTTAATGCCACGTGTCATAAGATGATTGGTTGACGTGTCAGATCAGTAACATCTGACACGCCACGTGTCACTTAAAATGTAAAAAAGTTATTTATAATCAAAATAATCCTTAATTATTGTAGGCTAAAAAAATTATTTATAATAAAAAAATTGAAAAATAATTGATATATATACTTAACTAAGGAAAGATTTAAAATTATTTAAACAAAATAAATAAATATATCCTACGAATAAAAAAATTATTGACTAGTCGATTAATATATACTGGTGGTATAAAGGAAAAACCATTAAATAAAAAAGAAATAGTATGTTTTCAATTTTGGCAATAAAAACGTAAATAATTATAATATAATAATTTGTTTAATTATTAATATTTATAATTGTTATTTTAAATCATAAATTTAGAGAAAAAAGAAGTAAATTAACAAAAACGATTAATAACTATATTAGAGTTGATACACATAATATTATATTAAGAAAAAATAAACGTAATTATTACAATTTAAATTAATTTTAATAAAATAATTTAAAATTATAATTTCAAACTTATCACGTGCATAGTACGAATTATTGAACAATTTATTATCATGTATATGGCACGAATTATTAAACAATTTATCATGTGTACTTTTTTTCCAAAATAAAAATACTATTTTTACTTATAATTATTATTCTTTATCAACTCTTTCATTTAAACACTAGTATTATTTATTAATTTTTTTTATTTTTATTCCTCACATTTTTTAAAAATTCCTTTTCAATAATTTAGGTATTAATTGTGGTTATTTAATTAACTTATTTTAGGTATTTACTTATTAAATTTTAGGTATTAATTATACCTCAATTACGGTATTAAGACTTTAAACATAATTTTAATTTAATTTTGGACAATATCAAAAATAAATAAATATATATATATTATAAATAAATTTACTTGACAAATATAATTATTCATAGTGTGATATTTTATTATGATAACATATCTTTGTGTATTGATTTTTTATATAGCAATAATATATATATATATATATCTTTTTAGTTTATTATTTTTCCATCACATGACATATTTATTATTATATTTCAAATTTAGAGTTTCCTTGATCTAACATGACAGCGAAAAAATGACAAACAAAAAAATAAAAAAGACACATGGAAATATTCCAAACATAATTACCGATAATATTTTTTCTTTAGTTTTCAAATATATTATTTATTTTATTTATTTAGAGTAATAACTAAATTTATTATAACTATAGTAAAATTATCTTTAAACTATTGGTATTATTAGTAAATTTTTAAAATTATTGACATATTATTAGTATATATAATAAGCAGTAAATTTTCTTTCATGTTTATTATTTAAAAATTTTATAATTTTCACATAGTCTTTATTCTATTTTTTTTTATACCTAATGACTATTGACTACGATTCTATTAATAGTATCACTTATAGTAGATTATACAAAGAGAAAGTATAAAAAATAAAGACAAGAATTATAAGGTTATAAAAAGTTCCATTCAAGTTTGACAAGAGTAAGACGGTTTACATAGAAATAGTTCTGATAGATGATAAGATTAATTGATTCATTTACTAAATTTTTTCAAGTAATGCTAAGTTCAATTTATAAATAGAGTTTAATTTTGATACATTGACAGTGTAAAGCGTTTTACATAGTCGTGCAATCACATCCGTTCTTTTGAACGACCATTCACGCGGTCAATGTGAAATGTATTTATTTTTATTGATGTGTCATTACGTAATTGGATACACGTGTAAAACTACTTTACACTGTCAGTGCATCAAAATTAAATTCTTATAAATATTTGTAATTCATATTGTAAGTTAATTTTATAAGTACACCATTTCACAAGTCAAAGACAATTCTTTTTAATAGCTTTGTAAATGCTAACAGCTTTTATATTTAATTTATTTTGCAATACGATAAAATTCATTGTTCAATCAAGTCAAAGACAATTCTTTTTAATAGCTTTGTAAATGCTAATAGCTTTTTATATTTAATTAATTTGTTTTGCAATATGATAAAATTCATTGTTCAATCAATAATTATTTGACAAAAATATTTGAGAATGAATTGGTAGAAAGAAAAGTCTATGTCTTCTCAAATTTTGAGATTGAAAAATCAAGGGGAATATATCTTCTAACTGTACACACGTGCAAAATATCTTTAAGATGGAGTCAGGTATAGTACATTTGGTCGATGATCGTAAAATTCTGGATAATTATTTTAATTTTCTTGCTCATGCTGATATATTGAAACAAACAAATGAACGATTCTACTTATTTGGTACGTAATTAATTTATATTAACCCACACAAAATTATTTTCCTTTTGATTTTAAGTTTTGCCAAAAAATTGTATAATAGCATCATTTTATCGATAAAAAAAATTTTAACAGTTTATTTATGAAAATATTTGAAATTATATTGTAACTTTTTTAAAAGGTATATCTTTTTATTAATATACTATTGTTAGTTTTATCATTTATACAAAATAAATCAGTAAATTCTTTTTATTTTATACACGTTTGAAGTTATAATTTCTTATATTATTCACTCATTTGTTCTTAATTTGGTACTTTTAATTCAATTTTTTTTGTTCAATTGGATGTTATTAGATTCTTGATTAGAAAAAAAAAAACTCATATCATGGTAAAAAATAGAGAGAAGTAACAAGTACATTGTGATTGATCTTTATGATTTGCAGTATGTAAAATTTAATATGAGTATTTCTTTAGGTTATAATTATGTGTTGTGGTGCAAATTTTTTTTTCTTTATATATTACTACTTACTTCCTTAATTCTTGCTTTCATTCAAAAATGAGAAAAAAATTTTTAATGTACACCATGAGATCAATTTATAATCCAATTACTTAATCATCTATGTGATCACCAAGCAACCGAATACATAATTTATTCTCTAATTTATAAAATTTAACAAAGACATTGATAAACATATTAGTTTTGCATTTATTTATATATTTTATTTATTTATATTATATTTGTAATTATATTATATCTATTTTTATCAATATATTTTTTAAAAAATATAGTTAGTGTTAGCACATTGTGTATTAAATAAATTAAATGATAGAAACATGTAACTATTTTCTTTTTCAGTCAAGATTAAGTAAAATACTGTAATTTAGACTTGCAATATCAACATATTAATAGTAAAATGAAAAAAATGTAATATTATATCAAAAAAAATTTTAAATCATAATTATAATTTATGATTGAAATCATAATTTAAATATTTTAAACGAGATAATTTCATTTAGAGAATTCGTAATTCAAACATAATTTTTATGCATTTAATAGCTACATTCGAGTTAATACATTTAATACTATATTTAAAAAAACACGAACAATGTACATCATATTATTTATTTATTAATTAAATTATTATAATTCAAATTAATTTTAATAGAATAATTTAAAATTATAATTTTAGTTTTATCACGTGCATGACACGAGTTATTACACTTGTTTTTAAAAAAATGTATCCGTTCCTTCTCCATCATTACAAATTCCTGTTTAATTACTCCTTAGAGAATGCAGATATCCTCGGGTATCTATGAATATTCTTTAAATTTTTTTGAAAAAAATTAACATAAAAAGACATAATATAATAATAATAAAATAATTAATTCAATATAATTTAACACAATTTATAACATAGTCGTTATGAAAAATAACATTTCAAAAGGAGAAAATATAAAAACATATTCCAACATAATAACATAACATAATTTTTTGGAATGATACTAAGCGACGTAGTGACAAACTTGAGAGGCAGAAAAAGTGAGTTAGAGAGAGAGAGAGGATCGAGGCTGAGAATAAGTTTGGAAGAAAAAGGAAGAATTCGAATTGAAGGCAGAAATTAGAATTTCTAAATTCAAGAAATGGATTTATGTATATATAAATTAGGATAAATTAATAATTTTATATTCACGTATATTTAATAGGTTCCATGGGACAGATACTTATGTCAATGTCCCCATACAGGTGGCAAACGGAAAAATCTGCCCTATCTCGCCAAAAGCCCACCATCTGGTGGGTTGGCCCATCCTGCCCCGCCTAGTAAGGCTTTCCTGAATTTCTCTCCTACTCTGCCTAATGGTAGGTTGGTGGACTCTCCTTTTTTTATAAACCATTAAATATTAAATAATATATATAATTTCACAACAATTTCAATAAATTTATAATTTCTAAAAATATAAAAAATATAATTTTTAAATTCACACACATTAAAGTCTTTACAATTATAAATATATAATAAACATAATTATAAACCAATTTTTTTGAAACAAAATAATAAAATTAATATTGTCCAAAGAAAAACAAATATTATCCAAATATATAATTAAACATCTTCAAGTTTATAATAAATCAAATATAAAACATAATTCAAAATATAACTTAGAACATCTTCAATTATCATCTTCATCATCTTGTAAATCAATAATATCATAGAAATTTATAAAAAAAATGGCCCTGACAAAATAAAAGTTTGGCCCAGCGAAAAAGTCCACCCGCCCCGCCAAATTTCATAGATTAGACGGTGCAGGGTAGGTGGACTTTTTAAGTTTGGCGGTCTCAAATTTTCAGCCTAAATCATCTTTTTTGCGGGTTATGCGGGCCAGTCCGACGAATTTCGGTTCGTTTGTCACCCCTAGTCTCCATCTAGCTCCAAAACGCGAGTAATTCCTTCGAATACCCGTTTCGGCTGTTTTTGTGATCATCCCTATTGCTAGCATTCATTGGTTTGTGACGTGGACCTATTCTAAGCACTCAATAAATTCTCATAATCAAAGTTTACGTTATATCATTTTTATAAAGTCACATGTATCCTTGTTATAATAATATTAATAGAAGATAAATGGATAAATACTAAACTATTATTTGGATATAAGATTTAATAAGAGGGAAGAAAATGGAAAGAAAATGAGAGGAAAGAAAATAAAAAAGAAAAGTATATTTTTGTGTGTGTTGTTTAGATGAAGAAAAATAAATGGAAAGAAAATAGAGGACAATTTTTTTTTTTGCTTAGATGGAAGGAAAAGTAAGAAGAGAAAAAATTATAATAGAGTAAAATTATATTAATATTTTTATATATTATATCTAAATTATAATTCAAATAGTAACTCTGTATTTTTACTCATATTTGCACTTTTACATCTGTTTTCTTCGCAATTTTAAAGAGAAAAAATTTACATGAGCTCCACATACACTTTTATGTTTTCTATTCAATTTTCTTGTTGATCCAAATAATAGAAAATTAATTTTTTCATTCATTTTTTTCTCTAATATTTTATTTCTCTACAAATTCTTCTAATCCAAACAATGCATAAATAAGTCATATTTTTCATATTTATAACAATAACTAATATCACATATTAGGTTAATTTACCTTGATAAATCAAAGCCACCCTAAAATTACCTGGATCCTACAAACCCAAAAAACGTTACCTAGTTGTCTTCATTTACATTTGTATATAAATCGAATTTAATGAATTTGAATTAGGATAATAAGTAGTAAATCGAATCTATAGGATTCAAATTACTTGACATTGTAATTCAAAAGTAAATTGAATTCAAAGAATTCGAATTATGTCATTCCTTACTAAATCGAATCTATAAATTTCGATTTATATGATCCAATGTAAATCGAAGCAATAAGGTTCGATTTATACTCACTTAGTAGCAATCTAGCTCATTGTAAATCGAATTTTCTTCATTCAATTTAGTAGCATAGATAGCATCCAAGTAATTCGAATATTATAGATTTGATTCGATTTACTACGAAAACTCATAATTTGAACTCTATAAATTTATTAAATAATTTAATATTTATTTAATTTTGGTCAAATTAGATAATATAATTAATTAATTATAATTATTGTTGTTCACCCTAATGGTATAATTGAAACTCTAAAAGTAAAATTAAAACTAAATATTAAGGATAAAATCAAAATAAAATTATATTTGCTATCTTGTAAATTTTTTTAATAAAAATCTCATTTATACACTTTTAAAATGCATCACTTTAATACACTAATATTTTTATTAAAAATAAAAATTATGATAAATATCTCATATATTTGTTAGTAAATTATATACAAATATTTTTTTGAAGTATATCACTTTTATTATATGAAAATAACTTAAATACCTTTAAATGTGATTATGATAATTCATTAAGTATTATATTTTTTATTAATTTATATTTAATAATTTACCTCTAACTTTTAATTATAGTAAAAATATAAGATATGATGCAAAAAAAAATTAAAGTGACATAAATTTTTTACTAACAAAAAATATTTTTTTTTCATTTTTTAGAGACGTATCTATTTTTTAAGTTATACATTTTAATTTATATAAATTAATGACAACTAAATGTATAAAAATATACTGATTAATAAAGAAATAAAATTTAAGATAAATATGTCGTGAACAAATTGAAATAAAATAAAGACTTTTAATTATGATAATTAATTATAATCACATATATTTACTTCAATATTTATACTTCGATATATTAATATTTTGTATTTTTATTTCTCAATTTTAGAATATCACAAATATTAGTTACTCTCCAATAATGACAATACTTAAAAAAAACATAACTAAATGATCTTTAAAAAAAATAAAAAAATATACAATGACCTAAAATATAATATTTGTGTAGTAACTAAAATTTAATTACCAATATAAAAGCTATGATGCACGGACACTGATACGGACACGGAACACGATACGACACGGGACATGCTGACACGCGAATTTTAAAATCTTATAAGACACGGGAACACGTATACATATCAAATATAAAGTATTTTTTTTAGATAAATCATAATGAATTTTGATATTTTATTGATATTAAAATATAAATTAATTTTTTTAATTATTTTTAATGTCTTATTTTAATTATATCAATTATTTAATTAAAATATCTTTTTGTTTTAATAAATAATAATATATTTCAAGAATATATGTTAAGAAAAAGACTAGACACACTGACACATGATGGTGTTTAGGTGTGTCCAAGTGTGTCTGGAGAAGAATTTTTTATTTTTTATTAAGACACGATTGAACATAGCAGATACGGGTGTCGGGCGAGTATCGGTGAGTGTCGTGTTCGAAATGGTCCGACATGCGGACACAACAACTCAGCGAAATGTTTGTGCTTCATAGTATAAAAGTAACATATAATATCATTTCATAATCAAATAAGTGTATAATCAAATAATTTAATATTTATATAATAATATGACAAAAGAAATTAAAATTTGAGTTTAACCATAGCAAGCACTCAAATTTAAATTTTCATAAATTAATTTATTTTTGTTAAAATGAATTGCGCAATAAAAAAACTCATAAAAAAATTCATATATTAAAATAGAAAATAGTTTATTTATAAATAGTTTAATATAAAAATTAAATTTAGATATTAATTAATGTATGAGATTATATTAGATTTTTTAATCTTGATAAATACAAATTAATTTTGAAAAGTTATTTTTTAGATGTTTTCAAAAGTATTCTTAATTTTTAAAAACGGTAAGCACAAATACATGAACTTTTTAATTTATCAAATACAAAACGAGAAGCTTGTGTTTTTAAAAAGTACAAACACCAAGAGGTGCATATGGCTTGGCCCAGACCGAAGACCCGACCCAGACCCAAACATTATAGGGGCTAGTTTGGTGTGATTTTACCGGATCTAATACCGAGTACGGGTATTAAAAATAGACCCGGTCATTATTTAGGGGTCGAATTTGGGTCAAGGTGAATCCAACTTCATGCGGTCCGTGTATATCCGAAGGGAACTAAAAAAGGTTATATATTTTAAATTAATTCCAATGTTATGTTATATTAAGTATAAGCTTGTTGTTTTATTTTTAATCATACTTATTGAATTAGAAAATAAATCAAATAAACATCAAATTAGAATTTATAAACAATTTCAAGTTTAAATATGGATATCTAACAATTTTTTTTATAAGTAAGTGCATTATAAATAAATTTTTTTATAAATTATTATTAAAACTTTAAAGGCCCAAATTTTACCTGATTTATACCCAATATAATTATAACTCGAAAATATTTATGTTTTGTCGAGTCTAAAACCAATTTATGATATAAAAAATTAGACCTCATGTATATTTAGAATTGAATCTAAATTACGAGAAACCCAATTTTTATCTGTCCATATACACCCACAAACACCTTTTCAAAAAATTTTATAAAACCAAGCCAATATCTTGTCCGAAAGCTATTCATGAGAATTATATAATAAAAAATATATTTGTAGTTTAATATTAAAAATATTTTAAAATATAAAACAATATTTAATATTAAAAATAAACTAATTTTTATAATGCTATATATAATGTTTTCAGGTATAATATTTTTAAAAAATATAATTTATTATAAAATATTTTTTAACATGATACAAACTGTACTTAGGTTTATTTTGGATAAATAATTAAATTAAATTATTTTAAAAATTAGTTTAAAATATAAGGACTTATATTAAAAGTAACTTATAAATAAATTATTTAAGTAATTTATACTAATAAATAAATAAAATTTAAAATTACACCGATATTCTAAATCAGAATTAATTACACACCCTCTTCTAAATATCTCTATATAAATTGAATCAAATTCGATTTGTACTATTTACATATTCAATTTATCATGTATGTGCTGCACAAATAGTAAATTGAATCAAATTGATTCGATTTACTACTTGTGCAGGATAACCACAGTAAATCAAATCAGTTTAATTTGATTTACTATTTTTACATATTATTATTATTTATTTATTATTCATTAACTTTAAAACATAAATTTTAATAAAAAAATATTCTCATTTGAATTCAAATAAAATATAAAAAAAATCAAAACAAATAAGAATAGAAATATAACTTTTGTGTTTCAGTTCAAATTTAAGAAAAATTTATAAATTTAAAACAGAACAATAAATAATTTATAAAAGTTCATTAAAAATCATCATTTGACTCATTAGCATCTAAAAAATCATTTCCAAAATTGTTGATATTGAAAATATTTTTACATAGCATAACACTCTAAGATGGCATAAGAATTAAATTTTGAATTTTTTTAAATCGAAGGTAACAAATAGTTATATAATATAAAAGA
>NC_029774.3:122377086-122379671 GCF_000817695.3 Arachis duranensis
ATATATATATATAAAAGAGTAAAGGACATTTTTGTCTTTGACCTTTTTTTTTGCGGACATTTTAGTTATCAAGTAATAGAAAATACATTAAAGTCTCTGATCCTTGAAAAACGTGGACATTTATGTCCTTCCGTTGAATTCAGCCGTTTGCACTGGACGCAAAAGGCTGAGCTGGTAGAGGTGGCGCTGAGGTGGCACGTAACGGAAGTCAGGTGGCATGGAGCATTTCGTAACAGGACATATAAGTCCCTGGAGACAAAATGACGCCGTTTTTGTATCCTCCCCCATTTTTTCAAATTTCTCTACCCTTTTCTTCTTCCTTCGTCTCTTTTCCCTTCCATTCTTCTTCCTCGCCCCTGCCTCCATCACTGCCGCACAGCCGCGCCTCCGTTAGCCACCATCAACGCCGGCGACCTCCTCCTTCCTCTCTTTTCGTGTCTTCTTCCCTTTCTCACTCCCTTACTCCCATTAGTCTCTCTCTCTCTTTTCACCCTCCTTCCACCCACTGTTCATCCGCGAAAACCTTCTCGGCGACCCACTACCGCCGCGCCGCCGCCTCTCTGCAAAAATTAGTCTCAAATCTCGAGGGGTTAGGATTTTCCTTTCATTATCTTTTTTGTTAGGATGATAGTTTTGGCAAAAGAGATACAAGTGTCTGCAAAAGAATTTTGTATATTTTTCCTGATGGTAAGTCATAATTAAGGTCATGTTTCTCTATTGATTCTTATATGATGTTATTTAATTCATCTTATATTTGTTTGGCTACTAGTATCTATCTATAGGTTGTTATGAACTACAAAGCAAGCAGCACTCAAGGGTGTTGGTGTTTATCTTACAGTGTTCTCTTAATATGCTTGAAGGTGATACAAGGTAAGCTCATACTTATAGTAAAAGACCTTTGATATCAACTGCAATGTTTCATGGATGGTCATAGTCTGTTTATATAACTACCAATAACTTTGTAAAGTTTGGTGCTGGTTTGGTTGTGCAGGTGTTCCATATGGCCATCAAGTCTGTTTCTATCCGAGTTAATACTTTTTCATCCAAAGTTGTTTTCTAATAAATTTTGCTTTGAGGTCATTTATATTATATATACACTACGATTTTGTTGAATTTAGAAACAACTTTGATATTTTCTGATCATGTATAGTCCTTTGCATTGTTGAAATTTTCACTTTCTATTTATAAATTTTGATAATTTCATTTCTTTCCTTAAGATAGCTATATAGACTTTCAAATGTGATAATTGTCTTGTACTGAGTCTTACTTCCTCAAAATTTGAAACAGATTGGCTCAGAGGTTGGCTTAGTTGGATTATGTCTTTCACATGTGAAAGCTTCTAAGGTACACCAAAAACCAATCTTTAATTGATGACTCATCCATGAATACTGAATACAAATGCTTGCATTTTTGCTTTTCGAACAATGTTTTCTTTCATTCTTAACAGAGTTTAATTTTAACAAGCAATATGTGATAGATTTTTACATTGGTAATCTTAGGTTGTGATTTACCAGTCAAATTTAGTCAACATGAGACATGTTTTTGGTCAATAGGTGATATTAAGTGACGGTGACTTATCAACTCTAGCTAACATGAAGTTTAATTTGGAGTTGAACCACCTAAATATCGAAACTGAGATGTCACAAGGAAGTGAAGATCCAAGCATGGTAAGTCTGAATCTGCATTGACTTTGTCGGATACTGATTTTATACATATATATGCAATCTTGATACCATTCATCTCAGAGTATTCTATAGACCATTAATATGTGCTTCAACTTATTACCTTATCTCCTTATTCATGTTTTTAGTGGGTTCAAGTGCGTAGTTCCAAATTAAGACCATGAATATGAGATTAGTCATTAAATAATATCTTTCAAAATTTTATTGTCCTTCTGTCACAGTCTAGTGTGCTTTAATAAAAGTTAGTTCACACTGTCTGGTGTAGAGGAATTTGCACACTTTAATGGGGTGTGCGTTTACTTATTTCAGCTTGGGTGCAGAGAGGTGGAGGCACGGCGGTAGTGGGTCGTCGAGAAGATTGTCGCGGATGAACGGTGGATGGAAGGAAGGTGAGAAGAGAGAGACTAATGGGAGTAATGGAGTGAGAAAGGGAAGAAGACGTGAAAAGAGAGGAAGGAGGAGGTCGCCGGTGTTGATGGTGGCTGACGGAGGCGCGGTTGTGTGGCGGTGATGGAGGCAGGGGCGAGGAAGAAGAATGGAAGAGAAAAGGGACGAAGGAAGAAGAAAAGGGGAGAGAAATTTGAAAGAATGGGGGAGGATACAAAAACGGCGTCGTTTCGTCTCCAAAGACTTAATGTGTATTTGGATTCACGTTGGGCAAATTGGAATTTGAATAGAAGTGATTTTGTAGAATTGATTTTGAGTAGAAGTGAGTTTGTGCCAATATGATTTATGTTTGGCAATTTTTACTAAAATTGATTTTGATAAAATAAATATTGTTTGAATAATATTAGTTAAAATCACTTCTAGATAAATAATTAATTAATTACTAAAAAAATATAATATTAAATTATAATATTATTTTTTTAAGTATATTTAATTTTTTTATATTTTTTAGTATTT
>NC_029774.3:122379741-122386392 GCF_000817695.3 Arachis duranensis
TTTTACAAGTTATACTTTTATTATTATTTATAATTAATTTTTTATTTAATTTATTATTTCTAATAGAAACAATAATACATATTATAAAAAATTAAAATAATAAATAGTGCACAAAAATTAGAATAATTATTTTAATATTCTTAATATTTATTTAAAAAAAATTATGGAAAAATCAATAATAACCAGCAACAAACCCAAACGTACGTTGAGTAAACGCAGAAGCTATAATTTTTTACTTCTAGAGTTCTAGTGAACGAATTTTTGGGATGTAGAATTACGTTGTCGTTCAGAGAAAAAAAGTTGCCAAACATCAAAGAACAGCTCCTCTCAAACGTGTTTCACAAACACATCCTTCTGTTACGAAATGTTCCATGCCACCTGACCTCCGTTACATGCCATCTTAGCGCCACTTCTGTCAGCTCAGTCTTTTCCGTTCAGTGCAAACGGCTAAATTCAACGAAAAGACATAAATGTCCATATTTTTCAAAGGTCAAGAGTTTTAATGTATTTTCCATTGCTTGAAAACTAAAATGTCCGCAAAAAAAAAGGTAAGGAACGAAAATGTCCTTTACTCTAGAAAAAATAAAATCATAATAGAGATAATTAATTAAGTTCTTTTTTTATTATTATTTTAAGTGCGTAAGAAACACTTTGCCTTGTAGGGTTGTTCCAGGTTCCAGCAACGAGCACCGCAGTGAAAACAGAAGATACAGAGCCAAACCACCGCCGTACGCAACCCTTTCCCTCCTACTTGGACTCCCTCTCATTCCTCTCTCCCACCGTCAAAACCCCCTGCCACATCATCGCCACCACTCCCTCTCACTCCATCGAGCAATCTCTACACGACTCCTCCCTCTCCGTCACTTCCTCCGACGTCGAGCAAGTCCTCAAGCTCTCCTACGCCTTCCCCTCCCAGGCCGTCAAGTTCTTCCGCTGGTCCGGCCGCCACCACCTCTCCGACTGCCACTCGCCTTACTCATGGAACCTCGTAGTCGACCTCCTCGGCAAGAATCGCTTCTTCGATGCCATGTGGGACGCTATCAAGTCCATGAAGAAGGAGCGCCTCCTCTCTCTCGCTACCTTCGCTTCTGTCTTCAGCAGCTACGTCGCCGCCGGCAGAGTCCACGACGCCGTCATGACCTTTGAGGTCATGGGAAACTACGGCTGCGTCAACGACGTCGTTGCACTCAACTCCCTTCTCAGTGCCGTCTGCAGGGACGCCAGAACCCGCGACGCCAACGAGTTCTTCCAGATGGCGAAGAAGTTGGTTCGCCCCGACGCTGATTCCTACGCGATCTTGATGGAAGGTTGGGAGAGAGAAGGGAATGTCAGCTGCGCTAAAGAGACTTTCGCTGAGATGGTGATTGAGGTTGGTTGGGACCCTGCTAATGTTCCTGCTCATGATTCTTTTCTGTGTACTTTGATTAGAAGTGAAAATGGGGTTAGAGAGGCCGTTAAGTTCTTCGATTCCATGAGCGATAGGAAGTGTTATCCTGGAATTAGGTTTTTCAAGGTCGCTTTGGATGAGTGTGTGAAAGATCATGATCTTAGGAATGCTGAGTTTCTCTGGGAGGTTCTAGTGGGGAAGGCGGGGTTAAAGGCGAATACTCAGCTGTATAATTCCATGATTGCTTTGTATTGTTATCACACTGATATGGATTCGGCAAGGAGGTTGTTTGATGACATGGTTTTCAACGGGGCTTTCCCGGACGCCTTTACTTATAACTTGTTGTTTAGGTTCTTGATCAAAGCCAGGAAGTTGAGGGAGGCTGCGGTGGTTTTTGCGGAGATGGTAAAGAACGAGTTTGTGCCAGACCGGCCTACTTGCGATGCAGCTATTAGGGCTTACATTAACGATGAGGATGCTTTTATGGCCATGAAAGTTTGGAAGTGTATGGAGGAGAATCACCAGGAGGATTTGAAGGATACCGCTAATTTTCTGATTCAGGGGCTTCGCGATTTGAGTAGGGTCCCCGAAGCTGTTAAGTATGCTGAGGACATGATTGAAAGGGGAATCAAGGTAACCTCTTCCACATTGTCCAAGTTGAAACAGAGCCTTGTCAAAGAGAGGAAAGAATTTGTGTATGAAGAACTTTTGAGAAAGTGGAAAAGATCTCATTAGGTAGGTTGGAGTTTGCTGAACTTGCTTATCTTTATTTCAATCCTCATCTTTTATGTATATAGACTTGCAGATTTGCAACAGAAAGGAAATTTCAGTAATTTTATACGTCGATTATTCCTAAACTGCATATCATAATGCACCATAGTTATTTCTGATCCCCATATTCATAATGTATCATATATGCATAGTGCACAGAGTCAATTGAAACAAGGATATTGTGTTAGACGGTAAAAAGATAAACGAAGTTCAATATCAAGCTCGCTGAGAAGTGTTGAGCGAATGTTATATAGACCAAGTTGAAAAGGAATTTATACATGAATTTGGCTTTGGTGAGACACTGCAATGAGATTTATCAGCAATTTCCTGGGAAACCCTGCTTGAAAACTTAATTTACAAATTGATTTGTCTTTCTATTTCTTTGGTTTGAAGTAACCATATTTATTTTGATTGGCGCCATGATAATCTTTTGGTTTCTACTTTCTAGTTGTGGTGAGTATACATGTCATTACTAGTTGATAAGAATGTGTTCTAAGAGCATAGCATTGAATTGAAACATTGAAGTTTTGTTGTGTGTGGTCTTCAAATCGTCTTTAGTCGGCATGACTAGACAATGTAGTTCATTTATTCATCTGATATTATGCCAAGTACAGATTAGCCAGTATCCCACTAGCCACCTTATGAAGTGTTTGGTATAACTGGATCATGTGCTTTCATCCTAATGTTGGTGATTGAATTTATTCAACTTGAATACAGGGTGGCATGCTTCTAGACTACTTGATTTTTGTACCTAAATTATAGAGCCTTTTGTTCTATAGACCCTGTTATTAAAAGTTTGATTTATGATGTAAGATTCCATGCCATGTCGTACTTAGCTATATGTGACAAACATAGTTTTTGAATTTTGAAGTCTCTAGGGCTAGGCTACTAGGGATAATTGTATATTTCTGATAAAGGTTGCTGTATAAGTGATCTAAAAATTTCTGCTAATGAGTACTGCACTAATGTCTGAGGCATCAACAATACAGAAAGATTAAATGACAATGTACTGGGGAGTATTACTGTGTGCAAGGTAAAAGATCGTGAACGGCAGATAGAACCTTAAAGGAAAAAAATCGTGAACGGCAGGATTCGAACCTGCGCGGGCAGAGCCCACATGATTTCTAGTCATGCCCGATAACCACTCCGGCACGTCCACTTTGTTGTTTGCATATTAGAACATTACCTTATTTAACGATATCTTTACTATTTGTTCTTTCTGGGCCCAAAGTAAAATTTTATTTTAAATACAATTATGTTAGATGTATATTAAAATCAGCTATTAGTATGTTAGAATATAAAATATATATTAAAAATAAATTAAACAATATATATTTATACAAAAATACATAAAATACATAATGACTAATTTTAGTGTATAAATAGTATTTTTTATTTTGTGCTATAGCTGTTGGAATGTGCACTAATGATAAATTTGTATTTTTAACTTTAAGTTCAAACAAAATATAATGCCTTAATAAAGTAAAAATTTCAACAATTGGATTAATTTGTACAAAAATGTGTTATTTTATACAAATACATGATTAGTAGCTAATTTTGTCTGATTAGTAGGTAATTTTTAGTCTATACTTAATATGATTGTAATTTGCATCACAAGAATTGGCTGAAGTAATAATAATCATGGATAGGAAGTTTTTTTTTTCGGTATTTGATAGGAAGACCTTTTAATGCATACATACAGGCGCATCAATAATATAAAAGCACAGGCATGCATGGTCAGCATGGATAATACATGCTTACATACAATTTTTTTTCCTCGTTTGGTCTGGAGGATTGGATTCGGTTAGGTAGATATTTTGATGTTTTTGGTCGCAATAACGTCCCCTCTAATGGGCTTAAGCCCGAACTACTTTTATAACTATATACCCCTAAAATGCATTGCCCTAGCCCGCTAAAACAAGTGTCGGCGATTCGAATTCCATCTCGTGCATGTAACAACTCATTGGTTAGCAGCAAACTCTTAAGTGGAGTTTAATATTGCGGCGGATTAATTTTTGGCCTGTCAAACTTGGAGAGACAGTGAAAAACTAAAAAAAAATATATGCATTTCCCTAGTATCCTCTACGGCTGTATCCCAAAATGAAAAAAAAAAAAGGTTTTGCCCTTCGTAGTAGACTAGTAGTGAGTGTAGGTGCCTCAGAGAACCATGACATAACCATAGTTTAGTTTACATTTTCTCAAACGCGAGACTGCACTTCCAAATGCAAAAATGCAAGTGATTATGAAAGTTAAGCATCTATCAGAAGAGTATGAACTCGATCTATCTCTTACATGCACTCTCTCTCACGTGCATTATATATATTCCCATCCTCGAACAAGAGGTTTTGAGGGTAAATTTTCTATCGTAGAAGCAAAGAAATGTACCAAATCACATGCAAACAATACCACTTCCTAAAATTAAGTATATAAAGCATTCTCTAGACACATGGATTTAAAATATTAAAATTATTAACCACATGCCACTAACTTATTTTATATAATAATATCCGTTACTCACGCATCATATCGATGTTCCCCAAGCTCAGCTTAGACCCACCACCGAAATTTAGGTTGTGTTTGTTTATAGAGATAGGACAAACCAGAGATACTGAGATACAAAATCATGTTTGGCAGAAGAGATATGGACAGAGACAATGTGTCCATAGATACTGAATTGTATTTTGTGTTCATCCTAACAGGAATGATACAAAGACATTAACAAGTGACACAATTTATTTTTTATTTTTTCTTTCATTATTCTTGTTAATTTTTTATAATTATATTTTTTATTATTATATTTTTCATCTCAGATTTTTTGAATGAAAAAATGAGAATAAATTAGATTTTCATAATTTCTGCTAGTTTATCGTCAAACAGAATACAAGAACACAAAATTTTGTGTCTCTGTCCGTCAGTGTCTCTTCAGTGTCTTATCCTATCCTGTTTTCAAAAACAAACGCAGCCTAATGGCCAAGTCTTAATAAATAAACAGTTGCATTGATTCCTAATATGTCCTTTTCTTTTTGCACCAATTTGTTGGGTTTAGTCTAGATTTAACTTTTAGGTTGCCTAACATATTATTAACAGCCACAATTAGATTTAATTCATAGCTACAGTTTGTTGGATGATTGTTTGTTGCGCATAGTTGGAAATCTTGGATTAGACAACATTTATTGAGAAAAGACTATCAACTTGATGGCTATCAGAACGATTCGACGTGCTTAAATGTGGTTTAGAGATAAGAGGTACCAAATTAAAATGTACCGCTACATACTCAAATAAAATCAATTAATTTCTGCATGTATCGTGTTAATTATAAATTTAATGACTTTTGTGTTTGTCACAGTCTAAGGAGTAAGGAGAATTAATCTAAAAAACTCTCTTAATTACCTCAAAATTGAAAGAATAAATGTTCACTTCTACCAATCTAATTGAATATTGTGATAACTACACAGGACTAGCAGCTAATCTGTAGAAAAAATGAACTATTTTTTCACCTAATAAGTTTAATGTTTTTATTTAGGATAATGGTAATATAATAAATTTTGTTAGATCTTTTACTAGATTAACTAACAGAATGGTAAATGACCTTACATTTTATTTATTGATGCATGATTGTCAATGGATAGAAGATTGTTCCAGGTAATTGAAAATTTCAACAATATAAATACAACATTATATATATATAAGCTTTTTGTCTGCATGCATGCAAAAATTGATGTGCGAACAATATATAAACTTAATTAATAATTGATTAACAGAGATTGAGTTTAGCAAAAGGGTTTAGTCCACAACAAAAAGTAATGCAATGTGTCTAACCATAGTTCGAATCTCAGTAGTTAGGTGACATATGATACTTAATGTTTGATTAATGATTATGTATCAAATAGGATTATCTTCATTTGGAAATGCGCCAAATACCTCTAGAAAAAACAGAAAAAAACAACACACTTGATTATTGGTTGTGATTCCACTTGCATTGCTTAAATTATAGTATTGAATTGCAACAACCCGAAGAGGGTATATTTTTTTTAGGATAATTCACCCGTATAAATTAAAGAAAGTTTAAAATGATCTGAATTATGAGTCCTTATATATATATATATATATATATGTGTGTGTGTGTGTAAATTTATAGTAAATCAAACTAATAAGATTGATTTACCATTAGTTAGAAATATGTCGAACTCAATGAATTTGATTTATTAAGGAAGCTAATTAAATCAAAGTTTTTTTATTTGATTTAGTTGTGTGCATGTAAATCGATACTCATTGATTTAATTTATTAGTGTTTGTTCTAATTCGAATTCATTCAATTCTATTTACGTTTAAAACTGAACTAAAGTAATTTGAATTCATTAGATTCGATTTACTATTAATAATCTTAATTCAAATTTATTAAATTCGATTTACATAGAATTATTGAATGAGACATTCAAAAAACACTTTTGCATTTGATAATTCAGATAATTTTGAATTTTCTTTAATTTATA
>NC_029774.3:122386546-122386935 GCF_000817695.3 Arachis duranensis
ACTATTCAATTAATAATTTAATAATTTAGTATTTTAATTGAGTTAATTACCGATTCAGTTTTAATAATTATATATGCTTTTAGTATTTCTCCAGTTTATATATATATCACGGATAAAATGAACCAAACAAGAGGAAAGACAGCGGCTTAAGTTTATCGTAAGTAGACAAACGCAAAGACTTTGCGAGCAATGCTAAACGTCTTGTGATTTTCTTTTTAAACATTTTTATACAAAACAATTCGGATTTAGATCGATTGGGTAAACTGTCATTAACGATGATTGGATAGGCAGAGTCGTTAATAGATACTAATAATAAACATCATATATACAGGGAAAAAAATCAGAACGATAAAAGAATTTTTTATAATTCATGAATACTGATACGAAAC
>NC_029774.3:122386985-122424213 GCF_000817695.3 Arachis duranensis
ATAAAATAAATATATAAATTTTGCGATGTATGTCATCAAATAGGTGGTTGATGTGACTCAATTTGATACGAAATTTTTAAACATTTATAAATATTATTTTGGACTTTATAAATCATATATTTTAAAATAAAAATATTATTTATATATTAAAAACAATAATCAATATATTTGTGTATAAATATATGTGTAATTTAATTTATTTTTAATGTGTATTTAATTTATATTCCAGTATATATTTTATACTGGTAATTAATTTTAGTGGTTGATTTGATTTGATGTACAGATCTATTAATAACAATCATAAAAGTGCTGACACTGTTTTTAAATTTTAAGTGAGAATTTTTTAAATATTTTTAAAGAATATCTTGATTATATCCCATATATAACAATGTACTAATTAGTTATTTAAAAATTTTCTCAAAAAGACGTGCTAATCCAAACAAGGTTATAAATTTATGTAAACCATTTAGTAGTATTCTACTTTTAGTGACCTGATGTTAGATGCCTGTTTTATTAACCTAATCTAATACGCAATGTGTTGTATTGTTATAGTATACAAAACTCAACCATAAATTAATTATCATACAAAATCTCCTAATTAAATCTTGTCAACTTTAGTTTAATCTATTAATTGCGTATGACTTGCAACAGATTATTGAAATAGAGTGTTCAATTCAAAATTCAAAACTTTAATTAATATACAATTGTATTTGGTAAGGGTTTATGCAAATTGAACATTAATTAATAAATCTCATGAAAAAAGATTTCACCATACTTGGTGATAGAAGCTTGTTTTTTATTGAAACACAGAAAAGGCCCAAAAAAAGGGGTTAAAGTCTTAAAGAAAAGCAAAGGAGAGAAAGAGAAAAACTTCAAGTTCAAGGAAGAGAGGGGAGAACTTGCAAAGTTGCAACTAATTATGCTATTATTAGTGTACTCTATCGTTTTAAAAACCGTGCTTTTCTTTAAAAAGGAAAGAAAAATATTTCAAGAACAATCAATATTATTAAAATTTGTATTGAGCGTGTCAAATTTAACTCTTAAAATTAATTCAAAAGATAAATGATGTCTCACACTTATAAATTCTCTCTAGATATATTATAATTAAAAGGTGTGAAATTCATATAATATATTCTCTCTTGGAAAGTGAACAACTGAACATTTGTGAATAGGTGCTTTAATAATATTGAATTTAATTTTAGATATAATGTCATAAAATTACTTATTTAAAAAATTTAAATTAATAAATAGAGATAAATGGATAGTTTTTTTCTCTAATATTGTATGACAATGTAAATTTCACATTTCTTAAGAATTAAGCTCAAAAAAAGCTTTTACATAAGAGGATGCACTAGGTATAAACTATTAATGTACTTATATTATACCTAATTTAAGTTTTAAAATAATTAATCTCATGACAAATATATAGATATATATTTTGATTTTTGTTATTAGAGTTTGAAATTAAAATTTTAAATTCTCTAATGCGGGTGGTTCAAATATGAAGAGTTCTATTTGGATGGAACGTCGTCAGAGTTTGCTGTGTATATGATTGCAACATATAGCCATGCTAAAATATTTGAATACGTGCTTTTTTGTCACACACATATATAATTATATAAATTTCATTGTTTTAGTTTCATTAATGTACTAGTTTCTTGAATGCAGTTGTTAGCTGTGAAATAAGATAGACTACAATACTCGTAAATCAAACATGCAAGAACAAGCTTCTTTCTTTTCTAATTTATATGTATATGGAAATAGAATTAGAAGGTCCTCATAAGAATCATATCAGTGATCTGGAAATAAAACAAGTACCAAACAATTCATCATTGGTCCTAAGCTCCTAATTATTGAAACCTAATTGTGCCATGCCTAATTAATTGGAACACTACTAAGGTTGTATAATAATTCCGCATTGAAAAAAAGATAGTGTTGAAATATTAATAGTCCATAATAATGATATTCATGTGTTGATGATGATGCATGGTAGGTCCCATTGGAGTACCGACACCTACCACACGTGTCAGATGCAAGTGTGTTCTTTGACTTGACCGCTCAAGTGTGGCCTCACCTCACAAATCACAAACCATTATTTTTTTTGAAACATAGAAAGCTCAACACATTAAAGTGGAGCATAAAATAAAGAAGAAGACACACAACGAGCTACCAATCAAACCAACACCTAACATCCCAGACCTATCAACAGCCTCTCCCAGAATCACCACCATGCCATTCTGTACAGCTCATCACCGTCTTTGTGTGGATTACCTCCAGGCTTGCTCTTGTATTCTTAAAGATTCGTGAATTCCGTTCCAACCAAATGTTCCAAATAACTGCAAAGAACACTGTCATCCACATCTGCTGCCCTTGTTGTCTATTATGCAAGCCATGCCAGCTTTCAAACATTTCCCTAATGGTTCCAGGAATCACCCACTCTCTACCTAGTGACCTCAACCACTTACACCACACCTGCCAAGCTACATCACACCTAAGGAATAAATGCTCAGCAGATTCTAATTCCTTAGTACACATTACACACAAACTATCCCCCAGAATGTTGACTCCTATTTTACCCAGCCGCTCATTGGTGTTAACTCGATCAACTAGCACAAACCACCCAAATAGCTCAATCCTCGGAGGAACAAAACCTTTCCAAACGGAGCTCGTGAAACTATAACTCGTTATTTCAGCCGAAAGAGTCTCCGCTTGTATAGCCTGTATCACAGAACGAGTAGAGAAAACACCTTTATTGTCAAACTTCCCCCCCTCCACCCCCTAATATTCCAACTGCCCACAATCATTTAAATAAAGTTTTGCTCACCTTTTGTTTATTTTTTGGCCGACTCCTTCTCGCCTTTTCCTTCTGCTTCGCTAGCCTTCTCTTTGCCGCTATTTCCTCATTTTGTGCTTGTAGAATCGCCATAATGTCTTCTTCCTCATCGTATAAAACCGCTCCCGATTCCACAGCCAGTGCCCAGGTTGCTTGGTTTTCCTGGCTCTGTACTCCCTGCGTCCCCTTGTACTCCTCCCCTTCTACATGACCACCTGGGCCCAGCTCATTCCCTGCTCCACCCCCCGGGCGTCGCTTTTAGCAGCCACCCCCAGTATGTCTCCCTCTGTGTTGCCTTTAGCTTCTGAGGTTTCACCCTTCCTCGTTTTTCGGCTTAGACTCGTTTGGGAACCATCATCGTGGAGACCGGTCTCACCACCACCGTGCTGCGCCCCTTGTATCTGCCGGCGATTTGCTTCCCCCACCCTCGTCCCCTCATGCGCTACACCGCCACAATCCAACTCAACACCAGCCTCCTCAGTCGGCCCTACTCCCTCCACCTTCTCTTCCAAAACCTGGATCCTATCCTCCAACGAGCCCCTAGCTGTGTGCCTCACCTCTCCCTCCTCAAGTTCCTCCTCCTCTTGGCACCCCAGCCTCTCTCGCAAACCTACTATTTGCGCCGCATCACCCAGATCTCGTGGGACCTGTCGGATCATAAGACTACCCGACCCGGCCTTGCCCCCAATGGAGAGCGGTCCATGGACCGTTGCATGCAGTAGACTAGCCTGGCCCAGCCCAACAGCTGGCTCCCTTCGCAGGCGTGTTTCGTACACAGTCAACCTCCCATCTACCCCCTGATTTGCTATTGGGCCAACTGAAGACCAGCCCACCCCTCTACAATAACCCACACACGCCCCAGCCTTGTAACACACCTGATGGGCCTCGTCATACATACCATAAGTACCAGCCCATTCCACATGATCTCCTCTCACACCTCCACAAACCTGCGTAACCGTATTCTCCGACTCCCCCTCATGAACCACCTCACACCCCTTAGAATCTGCTACTCCACCTTCCTTGGTACTATCTGAATCTGGTACAACCGTATCCTTTTTGAAATTCAAATACTCAACGTTCACATCATTCAAAAAGACATCAGAAGTTACTATTCTGCCCTCTCCTTGCGCAGCCTCTGTAAGCCTGTCGGAAACCAATTCTGCCGCCGGATCCCAGTTACCCACCCCCTTTTCCAGGGCCGTGCTAGCGGCGCCAGAAGCTGCATTCTCATCATAGCCACTTCTGCTTCTCTCCATACTGACTGCAGCATCCTCCTGGCAGCCTACCTCCTTCACAAAAATCCCAAATGCTGTCTTCCCAACAACAATTTGCATCCATTCTCTGATTGCATCGAACACCCCCGTCTCAACTTGAATCCTTCCCGCTGTGAAGGAGGCTTTTTCCCCAGTAATTACATCACACAGACCACCCTCTTCACTGAGCAGAGGTCCACTGGGTGCAATGTTTGTCCCACTAAACTCCTCGCCAACCATTCCATATTTGGTTCAACTATTGGCACATCAATTCTTTTCATATGTCCACTCCCCTTTGTGGCAGTCTGATGTTCTCGCACTGGCTGTTCCCCAAAGGATTTGGCAGCCGCAACCCCGTTCCCATGATAAGACGCCCCTGCTACGCCTCCATTCTTAGGTACGATTTCCTTCCTCACTGATCCACCCATCACTTGAGATTGTCTTCTATACTTCGCTTCTCCAACGGTAATTACCTTCCCCCGTAATCTCCAGTGGTTCATTTCTGCAATCGCCTTGAGGGCGCCCCCTTTTGTCGTGTAACGAACAAAAGCAAACAGGTAAATCGATCCACTCTTTCGTTTCCGGGCAAGATATATATCGTTAATTCTTCCTGTCCAACAAAACAAGTGATGTAATTCTCTCCTAGAGATATCATCCGGTAGGTTGTCCACGAATACAGAGAACGAAGAATTTTCCAAGCGATGATATGTATCCCTATTCCAAATTCTGGTATCCTTTGCTGTTGACTGTATTCCTAACGTACTCCCTCCCCTAGAGTACTCACCTCTCACAGCCTCTCCCTCCCTCATTATTCACCCTAGGGTAATCACAAACCATTATTGCCCTACCTTAACTTATTAGGGCTTCAAAAATCTCAATCACTTTTAATTGATTTTCGGATACATATAAATACAGATAAAGATATACTACTAGCTAGTTAGTTGATGCTAATGTAGCCAGTTCATCATCTGATTAATTAATTACTCAATTCCTCCAGGAAAATTCACATATTAAGGATTTCTTTTTTTTTTGAATCTTTATTTTCAAACCACCAATAATGAAAGCTAGCTTTACAAATTCCACTTTAATTTCTCGTATGATCTCATCATCAACTTATATAGACCTAGCTAGTTTCTAGCTACTTGACAATTGATGGGGAAATTGTTTCGTTTATTCATGTGCGTGCTTTACAAATCTAAATTAAATCTAAGGTATCAAGGTTGTTTTTCTTGATAATAATTATACTATATAACCACATCATCATCATCCACATTCATATCAAATACATCCCAGTCCGATAATCTGGTTTTGCTAAATACAGCATGGTTGTCGCTATCATTAACTAAGAGATGAGAGACACTTTGCTCTTTATTGATAACTTTACAAAATATATACACCACAATTTCTCTCAAAATTAATATTTGTTATTGTTATCATTTTTTTATAATAAAATTAAGCAACTAAATAATTTCTCAACCTTAGTCACGCATTTTTTTTTCTTTTTTCTCATTTTTTTATTATTATCACCTTTTTTTTTTTATATCTGTTCAACAAAACTATTAAATAATTTTTTAGGCTTTATTTTATTGTTGATGCAAGATTTTTTGTATTTAGCTTTAAGCCTTTAATTTGATTAGTTTTGATTGATTATTTATTCTTAATGACAATGTGAAAGGAAATTTTAATTAATTAAAAATTAATTTTTGTATGTTTTTCCTCTTCTTGAGTCGAGGTTATGGTTCAATAATCGAAAAAAAATATATAAATTTTGATACATAACATATAAATATTGATAAAATATTTTAAAAAATGTCCAAAATATTAATACCTAACTAACTAATAAAATACATCACATAAAAAATTTTATGTAAATATTAATGCAAAATACAAAACTTTTTGTACACAACATAAAAAATAATTTTTAAAATTACACGTCAGAATATTAACACCCAACTAACAAAATATATATTACATAAATTTTGGTGTATAATAATTTTTTTTATAAAATTATATATATAGAATATTAATACTTAATCAACAAAATATGAATAACACATAAATTTTTGAACGATCACATATCTAAAATATTAATTCACCTAACTAATACGTTAATTAATACGTTTGTAGCAAAAATTTATATATTATATTAATAAATTTCAATTTTCTAAGCAATGCTACTAAAATGATTATCTTTCCTTTTCAGTTTTAATTTTTACACTGATATCTTACTAAGCTGCTTAATTACTTAATTATGTTATTTTTTGTTTGATTTATAATTATCTTCTCATTTTACCTTTTTTTTCTCCCTTTTCATCATAAGAGACTTTAAAATGACCTTGGACTTTTACGATTTTACTATTTGATCTGAAATTCTGAATCAACAACTGTGGGCGCAAAATAATTAAACAAAATGAGTGTGATTAGAATAACGAAAAACATGAAAATTATTAACTATATATTGGTTGACATTATCAATCACTTAAAGCGGTGTGTCATATAGAGCACAATCAAGAGTCACATATAAGTAATTAAAGATAGACATATTCTTGATTCTTGTAAAAAAAAAAAAGGAAAAAAAGAAGAAGAAGAAAGGTGAAGTATTGATTGTTACTCTAGTATATGTTTGCGTGAAAAAAGCCAGAAATACGGAAAGCATAGAACTAATGACAAGATCCACACCAGAAATAAATCTGTTTCATAGATATAAAACAACAATAATAAATAAACAAATATTTTTAAAATAAATATGTTTGGTTAATTAAGATTTAGGAAGAAGAAGAAACAGAGGTAGAGAAGCAGGGTTGGCACTTGTCAGGAGTGGCTGTTGGGTTGTAACTTGTGAGCCGTTGGATGGATACCAAACTGCCCAATGCCGCATCCACATCCATTGATCTTCAGAATCCCCTTCACATGGATCTTTGTCTCTACTCTCAACAGTGTTATCATTCATTCTTTATTTTAATTGCATTTCTATACTACCTTTTGTTACTGTCCTTTTCTCATTTAGCAATCAAGGTTATTCAAAAATTTTGGATATTTTGTTATTTATTATCCACATGGTATTCTGAAAAAAATAAAAAAGCCCATAATGCTTTCATTATTCATGTAGTTATTTTATATCCCATACACACAATATATTTCTAAGTTTTTCAAAAGAAAAAAAATGTTTTTTTTTTTGGCTATCTCTCACTTTCAGAGTTTCAGAACTTGGATGTAATGATAATAGTAATAATAATAATAATTAGATAATGAGTAGGTCTATATTTGCTTGATTAGTCCCAATAGGATGACCCACCATGGTTAGCTACTAAATAATGGCCTAAAGATGTTGTCTTTGTAGTTTCCCAGTCTTCTTCACTCTCTCTCTCTCTCTCTTTCTCTATCCTGCAATACATTTTTTACAATCTTTCTTTATTTCATCACCTTCTCCCACTCTGCTGAATCAGAAATTGATAATGATGCAAATGCAATGTCACATTCCAAAAATTTTCTCCATTTAACAACTACTGTATATTATTATTATTATTTATAAGTTAGATTAGACACCCATACTCTCTCCTCTTCTTTTCTGTAGGTTGCTGCTAAGAAAATTCTCTCCAACCCCACAAGCAAAGCAGCTTTAACTTTATTCAGTTTTTTTAATTTCTTCTCTCTCCACTGGGTTTCTGTGCCACTTTGTTGTGGGATCTACTTCATCACAATGGGTTTCTCCCAAGGAACCTGCACTGATTCCAGTGACATTTCCATTGCCCCAAATGTTCCTCTTCCTCCTCCTTCCTCTTCCTCCTCCTCTCTACTTGCACATCACTACTGTGACCACAACAACCTCAAATTCAGAACCTTTCTCGGAAAAATGATTTGGGATTTTGGTTTTGCATGTCTTTCCAGCCCTTCTTCTCCTCCTCCTTCTTCTTCTTCTTCGAGTAGGAGGAGGAATAGCTGCAAAGATGATGAATGCAGCAACAAGAAGGGTAATTTGGAGCACAACAAGGCTTGGCTTCTTGCTGAGTCTGGTGGCTGTGGAGCTGAACTGTTGAACAATGCAGAGCCTCAATCGGTTCACTCTTCTTTCAGGTTCAGCTTCTGTTCTCAGGTTGAGTTGGAGTCCCTCAACATGAGTTCTTCAAGTGCTGCAACGGTTCTCATGGTGAATTTGGACAATGGTGTCAGTGAATCACGCGCCAGAGAGATCAAGTGGAGGAGGATTGAGTCTTTGGAGAAGAGCATTTCCCCAGTTGCACACTCTTTGATCAGATTCACCTATGCTGAAATACTCTCTGCTACCCGCAATTTCTCCAAAGGTGACTTTTCCCCCCTCTTGCCTTCTATATGGATTTAAAAGTTGAGATTTTTATCATAAAAATAATATTTTTAAGTTTCTAATGACACTGAACGTATGAAGAGATTAGAAACTTTTCAAACTCGTTAGCAAAACCCTTTTTTATTGCTGGTGTTGTGATATTGTTTTGGTTGAAGTTGGTTCCTTTTTGTGTGTTAGAGATCATGATTGGTTCTTTGTATTTGTGTTGGTTAGGTAGAGTATTGGGGAGAGGGGCGTTGAGCTGTGTTTTTAGAGGGAGAGTTGGGATTTTGAGAACTGTGGTGGCTATAAAACGCTTGGATAAGGAAGATAAGGAGTCTGCAAAGGCATTTTGTAGAGAATTGATGATTGCAAGTTCCCTTCATAGCCCAAACGTCGTTCCCCTTGTTGGTTTTTGTATTGACCCGGAGGAGGGTTTGTTCTTGGTGTACAAGTATGTCTCAGGTGGCAGCTTGGAGCGGCACTTGCATGGTGGGTACTCATTTATCTGATTATTGTATTTTCAGTGAGGCTTTGGTTTGAAGTCAATGAATTTGACTGATTATAACAAGGCTTATTCTACAGGGAGGAAGAAGGGTGGGAAGGGTAGTTCACCCCTTCCATGGTCTGTGAGGTACAAAGTTGCAATTGGGATTGCAGAGGCTGTGGCTTATCTGCATAATGGAACTGAAAGATGTGTTGTTCACAGAGACATTAAGCCCTCTAACATTCTGCTTTCTTCTAAGAAGACTCCCAAGGTGAGTTTTGTTGCGAATTGGTCGGATGATATGAAACAATGTCTTAATTGGCCTTGCAAGTCATTTTGATTGTTTTTGTTGAATTGTAGTTATGTGATTTCGGGTTAGCTACTTGGACTACGGCGCCTTCAGTTCCTTTCCTTTGCAAAACTGTCAAAGGAACATTTGGGTACGATCATATTCCCTCGATTCCCTTCAAATTGAATATGCAGAACTTCGGAATTTTTGGCATCATTAGTTTTCATGCTCAAATCACTGAAGTTAAATATACTATATCAACATTTTTCTAACAGATATTTGGCTCCTGAGTATTTCCAACATGGTAAAGTATCAGATAAGACTGATGTTTATGCTTTTGGAGTTGTCCTATTGGAACTTATAACTGGTCGGAAACCAATTGAAGCAAAAAGGTCTCAGGGGGAGGAGAACTTGGTCCTATGGGTGAGTTAAAAACACTTTAATTCTTGCACAGTTTTGCCATAACTCCTGACTGATGATGGTTTTCTTTTTGGATTGAGATTGATAACAACAAACATTTTAAGCATAACTTGCTCCTTTCTAATAGTACATTAACTTTGAAGAAAGCAGTAATATCAATTTCACCTTGTCTTTATCACAGAAGACACTATGATAGCCTAGTTGTATGCTTCTCTTACGAATCAAATCAAAACAAAACTGAAAATTGTTCAATTTTCTGGTTCATTTTCAAATGGACATTCCCTTGTTGACAAACATCAAATTTGACATACATTTGCAGGCTAAGCCTTTTCTACAGAAAGGGAAAGGAGCCATTGACGAGCTGCTCGATCCTCAACTCAAATGCAGTTTGAGATTCTCAAATCAAATCGCTCGGATGATCGAAGCAGCAGCCGCTTCTGTCACAAACGAGGAATCTCGGCGACCCGGCATACACGAGATTATCGCGATACTGAAAGGTGAAGAAGAACCTCTATTCTCTAAAAGAAAGAAGTCTGGTTTTCTCGGGAATGGATGTGTGATTGATTGTTATTCTCAGCTAGAACAAACAAATAATGAGATGAAAAGTCACTTGGCTTTGGCAATGCTAGGAGTTTCTGAGTTTGAGGATGAGGATTATCTCTATGGTCGTTAAAAACATGATAACTACCTCAAAATAATTCACTTTTTGCCATGATTCTTACTTTTCTGACTAGAGTATTAAAGATATATATATCTAAGCGTGTTGAAATTGTAAATAGAACTAGGAGCTAAGACAAAGATTGGTTTGTCTGTAGATATCTTCCCTTTGTGTTTTACCTTATTGTCAAAAGGTGAAGTGTAGTTCATTGTTTGTGCTTCATGTTGTAAAACAATATCTTTTATTCTTACAAGTTACCGCCGCACAAAGTTTAGGTTGGATTGGAGAATAGAAAACTTTCATTTTGAAGTTCTCAGTGGCTAAACATCAAAGTAACATATTGAACAACATTCATAGAACTATTTGTTCTTACACTAATGGATTCATTTTGGAACATGTGCAATCTCATCATCATTATTATTTTAGTAAAGCACATGTAGTTTCATGTAAGTTTATTGTCGTTTTCTTTTTTCTTATGATCCTATATGATCGGCCCTCCCTATTATTTATGTCATTATATGGACATTATCCTATGTCAACAAGATGTATCATGTCTACTTGTGTAGGTACATCTCAAGATTTGTTGTTTTAAAGAAGCCCCCCCTTTCTCCTCCCTCTCTCTCTCCCCTCCTCTTCTCTCTTTGGAGATTATTAGAGCATCTCAACATCTAGTCACATACCCTTTATGTGTAGGATAAGGTTCTTTGTTTAATAATAATGCAAGTTGGACATACCAAAGACATGGAAAACAAAAAGCTAATCAATCACAAGACATAACCACATAACTAATAAAACATAGAACATCAAACATTTTTCTCTAGTAATCGTTGATTACATAGCACAAAGATGTACACAACTAGATTAAAAGGATGGAGAATGAACAAGGAAGGCAAGGAATGAATTAGAAGATCTTGGCGACATCCCTGACTAGGCCACGGTTCTCTCTTGCAAACGCCGTGAATTCCTCGTACGAAATGAAGCCGTCGCCATCTGTGTCGAGCTCTTCCATCATCCGTTGCACTTCCTCTGGGGTCACCGATCCTAGTGTCTTGAGTGCTTCGCCGAGCTCCGAGGAAGAGATTTGACCATCACCATTGGCATCAAAATTCTTGAATATTTTTTCCCTGTCAGCTACATCTTGTGGATCATCGTCAGCCATTGTAGGATCTTCTTGTTCTTGTTTGGGTTGTATGAGTGAAAATGAGATTTGTTGTGTTGTTTTCACACTGAAAATGGAGATTGGGAGGTGTAAATGTCGAGAGCTTGGCTTTTAAAGCATTTTGGTTGCCGTTAAGGTAAGGCCATCCTTTAGTATCGGGTGTTCACAAAATAACTAACTCACCAAAATAAGCTATGGTTTTAAAAAAAAAAACTATTTGTTAAGAAAAAGTACGGAATTTAAGCATGTGTTCATTAGGAGTAATGATTGGAAATGTTTTACCAAATTGAGGCAATTTTCTTATGTTAGATGTGGGCATGTGGCAGCTAAATCATATGCTTTGTAATGTCTTAAGAAGTGATGCAGTCCTAAAGCTTCTAATAACTATATATTTAATAAGAGGGGGAACCAGGGAACAAACAATAGTGCTAAAGATTTTTTAGGCTAATTAGAAAGGACTGATGTATGAAAACTGTAAAGTGAAAAGCTTTTCTCATATTAGAGATTACTGATGACTAGATATCCATTTTGGTCCCTGAGATTCATACGATTACTTAATTTGGTTCCCGAAATTCAAAATTACCTATATTAGTTCTTCAGATTTAAGTTCGGGCACCAATATGGTCACTCGACTCTTTCCAACGATAACTAGGCAAATGGAGTGCTGATATAGCACTCTCCCTACTACACTAGATGATGAGTAAACGACGTCGATTACCCTTGACGTCTAAACAAGTCAGAAATGGTGAAGGTAGAGAAGAAGAAGAATACTTTATTTTAGGTCTCCATCATTTCTTCTCCCTTCATATACAAAGCGACGACATTTCTGACTTATTTGGATGTCAAGGATAAACGACGTCGTTTACTCATCATCCAGCGTGGCAGGAGGGTGCCATTTCAGCGTACCATTTGTCTAGTCATCACCGGAAAAAGTTGAAAAACCACATTGGTGTCGAGGCTTGAATCTAGAGGACCAGTATAGGTAATTTTGAATTTCGAGGACCAAAATAGATAATCGCCTAAATCTCAGATACAAAAATGGGGATTTAGTAGATTATAGTGATATCAAATGCGAAGTTATTGAAAAAAGAGAAGAGGCCGAATATAAAGGAAAACACCTCGATGAGAGAAAACATAATTTGCCCAAGAATCAGGATTCATACTATGTTGCTTACTTGGACCCCTAGGCAGGAGGCACTAATCATCCATAATCAAATGATCACATAATTTATTAGATATTAAGTTTCACGCTGATCTTCCAATATATAATGCTCCAGTTGACCATTGCAATAATAGTGTGAAAATGGTATAGGAGGAGTAAAACCTAACAGGGTTTGCATTTCTCATTTCAATAACTTAATTAAGCATTTTAAAATTTCAGGGGACCAAAAATTGATGCCCACCTGCAATTTCAAGAACTAAATTGGATATTTACTCGTGTAATCTTCTATGATTTATACCATAATATGACAACTAATAAAAGATTATTGCAACAAAAAAGGAGAAAAAAGAAAATTTCCTGCTGTGCGATATTGCAAATTTGGCAATGCACCTTGCATGTGTATTTCATCACCAATAAGGCAGTAACCAACACACTTACACCCTTGAAAAACGAACCTAATTCTAAATCTCAGCATACCAACTAATAGAAAACTATAACCGAACTACTTTCTTGAGATCCCGTGGTGCTATTCACAAAATTCTATGGTCACAAGTAGGATATCAACTTGTTTCCATTTGTTCCCCACCTTCCTCACCATTTGATTTTGTTGGTTCAGCACCATTGGCATCTTCAGGGGGTGGTGGCAATGTTCTCTTCACAATCTCAACTATTTCTGTGAGCTCTTCATCCGAAAAACGAGTATCACAACACTCTATGATCTATGTAACAAAAGCAAAGCACACCAAAACTCTAATTAGAACTACTCAAATAAATGCTAAACACAAGTGAAGATAAACAACAAACTCAAAAGCATATCACCGCGTTCATCGATTGTCAATATCAAACATAAAAATAACATAACATAGCAGGGTGATTCTATGGCTTAATAATTCATGCACCATCATAATTACTTTTCTCATTTCAAAACAAATGCAACCAATCAAGAATTGACATACCCCAAATTCACATTGAACAAGGAACTTACAAGACAAGGTTTTGTCATTTATGTTATAGGCTACAAGGACTCAGATATGGGTTCAAGGATGACTAATCACTTTTCCGTATGAGTTTCCGAATCATACTAAGATGAATTCAGAGCTAAGCATTTTCCATAGTATTTAGAAGTTATGTAATAATGTCAAGGTACCTATTAATTCTCAGGAATATTCTATTGCTTATATGTTAGTGTGTTACTGCTAACCAGTTTACTAAAGCGAAATACAAGTATTAGTGGGTAAAAACTAAAAAGTTCAGAGCAATATAACTTGTAAACATTATTGGCAACATACGGGGAAAATTTCGACTATGTTGGTGGGCCTGATGTTGATTATGTTGAGAATCTCAGCTTTTGCTAGATCATGGCTTTCAACACTTTCCAAGAACTCATTGATGCTCTCTCTTGTTTGATCACGAGCAGCAGTATCAATCAGATAATCATAAACCTGATGGAGATGCATCAGGGTCATAACTCATACATAGATAAAAAAAATGTACTATAACCATCTATTGAAGTTACCGGAAATAAATAACTAAGGATATTTTCACAAACTAACAGTGTCAAGTACAATTCAAACAAATCTATTCATGTGGCGATATAAATTCATTGCATATCCAAATTAAATCGGGTTTTTAATACCTTGTATTCAGACTGGGCTACTTTGGCAAGAACCCTAGTAGGATCTTTGGAAGCTCCTTTAGCTCGTAAGAAATCAAGCACCTCGAAGTTGGTGAGGGCACCATTATTTGCCTCTAAGCTATCATCAACAAAATTGTTATCAGAGCATTAACCGAAATCCCTGCTAGAGAGTCAACGCTTCAATTGAAAGAATATATAATTTTGGGGGGGGAAAACATTTTAAAAAAAGTTAATAGACTTACATTTTCATCTTCGAGAGAGCAGAGAGTGAGAGCAACGGTGACAAATGCTACTGAATCAGCGGGGAAACACTTCAAAATGAAAATAAAAAAGGAATGAAAACAGAACCGCAAAGGGAAATTGGTCGCGGCACCGCCCTCTGCCTTATGCAGCCGCCGCCTCAGTCGTCGGAGTCGCCGCTCACGCTGCGTCGTTGGTTATGTTTCGCTATCGCGTTCTTTCTCATTTTTTCTGGTACAGATATGGGCCTAAGCCCGATTTGATTTAGCGTTTTATTTTATCAGGCCTTGAACTAAGTTTGGGCTGAGTTCAATGGATAATACTATTGGGCCTTAATTCCTTCTGAAAATTACTGCGATATTTTAGGATTTGGAATACAATTAACAAATACTGTCTTGGTACTGAACGGGTTGGTTGTAATTTGGGAGCCCCGAGGTTTCTTGACCAGACCAGGACAACCGGTCGGGTTTGAACCTGCAACCTTTGAGGTGAGGAAAGGGAGATATGCCATGTGAGTTAAAGCTCATTGACACTATGACCAAAGATTGAAGTGCAGAAGTTACAACCAAAACAAAAAGTGGACTAGCGAGATACTAATCTTACTGATTCTGTATACCAACAAAAATATCTGATTGTACACCCCAAAAAAAAAATCTGATTCTTGTACTTTATGCCTTTGTGAGTAACGAAATTCAACTATTTCCTTAAGAAAAAGGGATACTGCCATGGGACTATTGTTTTCTATTAAAGAATATTTTTAAGGAAAAGTATAGGGTACCAACATATTATCTGCCAACTTCTGCCAACTCTTATTTATATTTGTGTTTCATAGAAGTGTGTTCGTAGATGTGTCTAATAATTAATATATTTTAAATACATATATAAAGAGACACATCCATAAAATATATTTATAAAGACACTTCTATTAAACACAGTTATAAAAAAGACATTTTTATTAGACACATCCACAAATACACTCCCATAAAACACAATTATAAATAAGAGTTAGCAGAAGTTGGCAGATATGCTGTTAGCAACGTAGCGAAACCGTATTTTTAATGCTGTGGAATTAGAATGTTATAGTATCAATTTTTTAAAAAAAATAATATCCCAAATCAGTTTCTAAAAAATTTAGTTGGTCAGTTGGTGACTTGGTGTATCTTAGTATTCAGAAAATTTTTATTTTGTTAGACCAATTGATTTGTTTATAAAAAAATAATCTAAAAAAAATTTTATGAACGGTTATATCTTTATTAAATAAAAATAGGAGCTGATTTATATATTATTTTATTAAATTTTGACGTAAAAATTAATATGTCTAATGAATAAAAAATTAAAGATATTGTTCTTTGGTCAAAAATTTTAGAATGCCACAAGTCTAGTAACTCACATGTAGGTACATTCAGATTTAGCTAGCTACACTGATGCAAGAATGCAAGGTGAATTGAAATGGGAGGAAGAAGTCACATGACATGATGCAAAGTGTCGTTTTTTAATGTTGGTGTTGCCTTTTCAATAGTATTTTTTAGCAATATAAAATTTGATGTATTTTTTTTATAGAAATCATAAATTTGATTTGTGATTTTTAATTTTTTTTTAATATACAAATTTAAGAATTAGATTTGTTTTTTGTATTTTATTTTTTTAAAATATTTAAATCGAACCATCCAATTTGCGTTACGATAAAAAAAAATTATTTCAATACAAATCGAATCCATTGATTTGTTTTTCATACTTTTCCAAGCTCACATCCCTATCCCTGAAAATACATTTTAAATTTTTAAAAAATACACTTTCATATTAGATTAAAACACAGCAGTTACAAGGATAACGCAACACTTTTGTCCATTACTAAAAAAATCAGCCATAAAGTGTTGCACATTGCAGATTATTCTATGGCTACATGGCAACCTAAACACACTTGAAGCCATTCTTCAATGTTGGAGCAAATAAACTATCTAGATGTAGTTGTTAAGCAGCACAAGAAGTGCTTGGTACAAAGTTTTGAACCATTTCATCTTCTTGATTGATTCCTTCCGCATTAACTATCTCACGCATTGCTGCGGCATTAAGAACACAGGCCTTCACCTCTTGGAACCTCTCTTCCGACAGCGAAACCTCAGCCAGGAGTTTCCATGCGTATGCTTCAGATGCTTGGTCGAAATCAACCATCCTCTTGAGCACTATGTGTCCACTTATCTCCCACACTGCTGGATTTACTTGTGCTTGTAGGATTTCTTGGCTAACTTCCCCAAGTGCTTGCCTCTCCGCAAAGCACTGTCTCATAAAAATTAAACAACTTATAACAACAAAGTTTGAGAGATTGCTATACATATTAATATAATATATGGCAACTACTCCAATGAAAATGTCAAAAACATCTTCTCATGATGATCTTTATTTAAAAAGTGTAACTTATTTGTTTAGGCACACTTTAAATAAAAGTAAAAGTAGCCACTTTAATATATTATAATGGAAAACTCTAGGGGGCAACAGTTTTATTGAATTTTGACCAGCATGTAACCAGCAGAGAAATGTGAGTCATTGGATGAAATCTCACACCAATCTCACACCATCAAATTATCATTGATGGCTAACAATCACAAAAATTGTTTGCCCCTAGCATTGCTCTATTATATTCCTTAATTTAAGTGCTAGCATAGTTACTTTTAAAGGAACTACCAAATATAAATATATAATTTGCTTCAAAACCAAATCTAATTAGATCAATGGAAACAGATAGATAGAATTTTCACCTGAGGGAACAGATATATCTTGTTACCACAATCAGAGATGAGAAAATTGAAGGGGATGTTGTTGTTCTGAAGGAAAACAAGAGAGTTTGCAACGGTATCAGAAAGATCACGTGTGGTGTTCCCACCCTCAAAAACAAGTCCTCGAACCGGATAGTCCAAGAGCTGAGATACAGAGAGTCCTTGAGGACATTGATGCCCCTTATTTTGTACAGTTTTTATTTTCTGCCTTTTGGCCTTCTCAACTGGGAAGGGTGCTGCCAAGTAATAAGCCTGCAGCAAAGTTAGTTTTTATTAGTTTTTACCCTATTTATGAATCCAGAAAATTCTTGCGAATTTAATATACTTGGAAGTGGAGATGATTGATGGTGGCAAATGCACCCAGACTATTGTAACCCAATCTGAAGAATGGATCAGCAGCTTCTTTAGCCATGTGCATTGCAAGTCGGAGGCTTTCATGATCGATCCTCTGAGGAAAGCAATCCAGGACACGAGGGATCAAAAGAACATGTCCATACTCAATAGGACTCACCTAATAATAACATCAAAGTCAATCAACCTTCATATCCATATATGAAAATTTTCTTATGAGTTTAGTTTAATAAACTAACATTGATTGCAACCACATTGGGAGATGCTGATGGCATGTTTTCAACAGATTCATTGGCCAACAAATGGCTTCTGTGGTCAACGCTCTGGTCAAAGATGAAGAGCACCTCCTCCTGTCCAATTTTCTTGAAATTGAACTTGTTTTCATCGAAGGGCTGAAGGACTTGGTCAACTCGGAACTCGGTGGGACGCTTCTTGAGGTGGCGGCCTTCGTTGAGCTGGGCTATGAAGCCGTGGTGGCCGGGGATGATTTTGGTCTGGCAATCGGTGACGTCATACCTGAAGAGGCCGCGGTTCATTCTGTCCTGCCACTGTCCAAGGAGCAAGTTGTGAAGGAATGATATTTCAGAAACTCCCTCACATGATTCTGCCAAACCAACATCCCCGTCTTTCTTGAACAAGTAAATTGGAAGCTTCGAAACTGAAATCAAATATTTATGTACATCAAAAACAAAAACAGCAGGTATTTTAATTGCATAATAATAATAAACGATGATAGAGGCATGCATGCATGCAGCGAAATCATGAAAAATAAAGAAACAAACCAGGTAGGCAACATGAACCAAGGCAATTGCGGCCACAACCAAAGGAAGGCTTATTATCAGAATGATCGTCTTCCTGATAATTGGAAACAACAGTAGCAACCCTCTTAATGGTCAACATGTTTAATTAGCACAGGAAGCAAGGAAGAGCTAGTCCCTTGCCACCGTGCTGAAAACAACGACAACCACCACCACAATAATTAAGATGAATATGGTGGTGGAGGCTCTCAATGCAAACTCTAAAGTTGAACGAATGTGGTTAATTGGTAAGGTTTTGTTTTGGTTTGAGTTTTAGTGTTGCCCCTAAAATTGAGCCTGGTTTCTCGTTTTGTGTGCCACTTCCACAATCCATAAATCAAACTATTATATACGTTATTAGTTATTTATTACGTCGCCTCCACACTTATCCTTTACGTCATCATTTTCTGTTGACAGTTAATTAGTTGCAATGTTTTACAAATCTTTTTTTTTTATCAACTCCATCTTTTCAAATTCTTTCTCTTCTTAACATCCATTTTCATAAGCTTATTCTTTCTGTTTTTACAATCCTATCTTCTTCTTCTTTTGTAGACTACCTTTTTTCCCTTCAAAATTCAAATATTGTGTTCGATATTTTTTCAAACGATGGATTTATATCTAAAATATTTTTAAAGTAAATCAACATTATTATCCTCTCATTTCAAACTCCATTAATATAATATAGATGATGAATATTTTCTTGGACTTTATTTTTCTCAATTTATTAGATAAAATCTGGTCTCATATAAATATAATAGTCTGATGATAACTTAGAATGGGAGAAAAGATTGTAGTAGTGCACTATTGAATCTAATTAAGTTACCTTTAATTTTTTCTATTTTAATTAATTTTTGGATTTTTTTACTTAAATAAAATAAGTAAATAAAAACTAAAATTATATGACTAATATATAAAATTTACGCCCACTATGTTATCCTATTTATATAAAAAAGAATAACAGGATATATATCTATATACATTTTTTTTAACTTTGGGGGTGATCAGGTAGTTCTGGTTCTTATTTAATTTATTTTATTCAAGTAAAAAGGTTTTGATTTTTTTAACTCTTTTAAAATTTATTCACAATGATAATATTATAAGATTTTGTTACATGTATATCATCAGCATTTTAAACGTTTGTGGCATAAATAAAACACAACGTTAATATATACTCTAGACATTTGGACAAAAAAATGATACTAACTTTTTTTTTTAAGAAAGTATGAGATAACAACATTTTGTCTGAATAATCTAAATAATAAGTTAAAAAATTAATTTCAAGTTTAAAAATTAAATTTTGAATTAATTAGGTTTAATTATAATTTTTTATTTTTTATTTTTTTTTTTGCAATCGTTCTCTCGCAATTCTGTGTCACCACTGCCGTTGCTATATCATGACGCTAGTGTTTTGCAACTACTGTATCGTTACTTGTTTTTTATCAGTTAAGTCGAATGTTACTATGTATACGAATGATTTTTTTCATTTTAAAGTGGATGTTTATTTGGGTATATCTCCGCATCGGATAGTTCTTTTATTTGGATCATACCATTTGGGTAAACGAAACAAAACGGCATGCGATGAAGGTGACGAAGACACGATGCAACGGCGTGGAAGCAAGGACAAAGGTGTAGTATTGGAACAGCAGCAGAACAAGGTCTCTAACTTGGCAACGGTGCGATGTCACAGAAGGGAGAAAAAGGCGTGCAACGGCAGCGTCACTTGCAGGAAAACAGGGGCAGCGCGACGTATAGGAGAAAAAGGTATAACGACAGCATCAAGGGTAGAGGGCACAATGCAGGGAAGAAGAAGGTGCAGTGGCAACGTCAGTTGCAGGGAATATAGGGCGGCGCGACGCATGGGGGAAGAAGGTGCAGTGGTGGTACGAGGCATTACTTCTGCAGACGGTGATAACGACGATAAGATGTGTTAGTGACGGCACGACAGGAAAGAGGAGCGAAGCGGCTGCGATAAAAGAAGAGTAAGGTAGAAGGCAAAAAACTAAAATTGGTGGATAAATAGAATGAAATGTTTTTTGTTTTAGTGGATTTAAAGTATATTATTGTTCGAGTTCCGTCTTTCTATGTTGAAATGTTACATTTTGATGAACTTTAAGATTAAAATATTTTACACGTGTACGCAATATTTATATATTAATGTACGATTAAAAAAAACGTATTTTAATTTTATAATACTAAAAAAATAATATAATTAAATAATTATATAAAATATTTTATATTATACATTAAAATTAGGATTTTCTAAGGCTGCAATTGAAATGATTAGTTTAATGGCTAATATTAAAAATAAGAAGAACTGATTGTCTGAATTATTAAAATATGAAATCATAGCATTTTGTTGGGGGCAAAAAGTATTATTTTGTTAGGGCAAAAAGCAACATTTTGTAGAAAAACGAAATGTTTATTGTAGGTAATAAAGATCAAAATGTTTTCGGTAGGTAATGAATATCGAAGTTTAAAGCAGAAAACATTCTTAAGGAGTTGAGAGGAAGAAGAAAGAAACACTGAGTAAGAATAGTTATTATTTTTGTGATAACTACTGAATTTGCATTATCATAATTGCTATTCAAGGTGCAAATATTTTTCAATTATATATATACAATATATTATGTTGGTTTTTTAAGAATTTGGACGGAAAAAAATTAGAACAGTTAGTAAAGCATTTGAAGATGAGTTATTTATTTTTAGTTTATCTTTTTGGATGAATGATTATAATTTATTCAAACAGATATTTTATTTTTCTGATGCGTAAAGTTGTACAAATATTTTAGTTAAATTATTTAAATTTAAAACTTTATTTCTTAATGGCTGCATGAGAGACACATGTATGTGACAAACTGACAACAAAAAAAAGAAAATTTGGAGAAGGAGCCAAATAAAAGAAAAAATACAAAACAAAAAAACGCCACATTCAACTCATTAAAATTTTAATGTGTCTAATTAATAGATCTATTTTCTTATAAATTTTTTATTCTTTCTTATTTTTTATGTGAAATTAATTTTATATTTCTTTCACACTTGGAATTAATTTAATAAATTTTTTTGAACAAATAAGTGTTTGTGTTTTTAAAATCATAAGTATCTTATTTTATGTTTAATAAATTAAAAAATTTATGTACTTATGCTTTCAATTTTAAAAATAAAAAATGTTAGTTTTTGAAAACACATAAATAAAAACCTTTTAAAATTAATTTGTACTTATTAAATATTATCACTTTTAAAAAATAAAAATTTTACCAAACCATCCCTTATAACCTTAATCCTTTTTACTTCTAATGAAATAGAGTATTTCACCACCAACGAAATACCTTTTTGCTCCAACGAAAAAAGTGTCCATATTCATATATTATACCCAGCTGAGCTACTTTTGTGTCAAATACCATAAGAGGTTTTATATTGAAAATAGTTAGTGAAATTCTAAATGTATTCAATAATATACATTATGGACTATTAAAGGATCAATTTTTTTTAAGAGTGAAAAAGAATAAAAACTTTTGGATTATACAGTCCAAAATTTTTTTGTAACAGCCACTTTTTAAAATGTTCTTAAAGTCAACTGTAATATTAGTATTTTTTTAAAATTTTTTTATAGCAGACTTTAAATGTATTATCCGTGATCATTATGGTACTTAAATGCTGAGTAGTTCGAAGCGCTTGTCTTTTTATTCAATTTTCAAGAATGAATTATTAGCAATCTGAAATAATTTTATAATTATGTAAAAAGTTGGTTGTGATTTTTTTATTTGTGAAACTGATTCTATAAAAGTATATTTTTTGCTGAATAATATTATCAATTATATTGCAGGAAAAAATATAAATATTATAAAAAAGATTATGGAGTTGTTAAATAAAAACTGACGAGTGTTATTCACTTGGGTTAGAAGAGAAATTAATGTTAAGTGTGAATTATCTAGCTAAGATAGGAACTAAGTGTTTATTTTCATTTAACATGGATTCAATAAAAATGATGATCTCAAGCAAATTTTATTAGATTTTACTGTATAATTTTTTGGATTGTTTTTCTGTTTATTTTAGTTTTTGTTATAGATACAAAAAAATCAATTTTTTAACTAATAATTAATTAATAAAAAAATTAAATATATTTTTTGAACAAATTAAAAAAAAGTGAAGAAAGAGAGAGAATGAAAAAGAATAAAATAAAATTAAGTTAATAACGGCAGAAAAGTAGTTAACTCCTAAACTTTTTGGAAAAGATTATCTTCCTATATGTAAATATTAAATATAGAAAACGGTTAAATAATAAATATACTTTATAAAAACCTTAATAAGCCCAATAATAATGGTGTAACGTAAATACGCCAAACTGAAAATCGTTTCATCAATAAGCCAGACGCCATTTTTATGTAATTCGAACCAGGGTGGTTCGAACTAGAAAGCTGAATAAATCGAACCAGGATGGTTCGAATTAGGGAAGTGGAGATTTCAATGTAATTCGAACCAAGGTGGTTCGAACTCCAATCCCATGTAATTCGAACTAGGCTAGTTCGAACTATGTCCAATTCTGCAACACATGTAATTCGAACCAAGCTGGTTCGAATTACCGTTGGAGCGCTCTTTCATAAATCGAACTAAGGTGGTTCGAATTATGGGTGATTCGGCTATATAAGGAGTTCGAATCACCCTCATTCGAACTATTATTTCTCCCCCCTACCCCACAAAATCTCAGAGAAAACGACCCAGATTCTCTCCGAGGAAGACCTGAACGGAATACTCTGCTCATGGGGGACGATCCGGCACGGTTATATCGCTTGGACGGAGTCGCTCATATAGCCGGGGTCATCAACGAGGAGGTTAGTACGGAAATATTTTTTATTCTAGCGGTATTTGTGCCTTAGTGGTTTTGCATGTGGGTTAGATGGTGGTTTATGTTAGTGGTTTATGTAGGTGGTTTATGTTAGTGGTTTAAGTTAGCGGTTTAAGTTAGTGGTTTATGCTAGTGGTTTAAGTTAGTGGTTTCTGTTGGTGGTTTATGTTAGTGGTTTATGTAAGTGGTTTATGTAGGTGGTTTATGTTAGTGGTTTAAGTTAGCGGTTTAAGTTAGTGGTTTATGCTAGTGGTTTAAGTTAGTGGTTTCTGTTGGTGGTTTATGTTGGTGGTATATGTTAGCGGTTTTTGCGAGTGGGCAATGCAAGCGATTTATGTTAGTGGTTTAGGATAGGTGGTTTTCGTTAGTGGTTTTATGTTGGTGATTTGTTTGACTTTTTTGATGGTAGTTGTTTTACCGTAGCTCTTTTACGTAAACCGGTTTAGTTAAGCTGTTTCTTGTTAGTGGATCTCGTTAGGCTGGTTTATTTTACTGGTTTAGTTGTGCGGTCTATGGATTTGTTTTCCAGTTGGTTATTTTTCATGTAATGTTATGCGGTTTTATTTAGCAGAATGGTATGTTGATGATTTATCGTGCTGCTTATGGTTGTGGTTGGTTTTTAAGCTGGTTCTAACTATGCGATTCATTTTGTGCGCAGCCCCAGCGATGCATTAGGAGCATACGGCGGCAGCAGGGCATGCGACTTGATGACAGATACGTTCCGTACTTGCAGATGGCAGGTCTATACCATCTTGCAAGGCTGAACGACCGATGGTTCCGGCTAGACGAGGCCCTTGTCAGTGCATTCGTAGAGCGATGGCGTCCCGAGACGCACACGTTCCATATGCCGTTCGAAGAGTGCACGATCACACTCCAGGACGTGGCATACCAGCTGGGTTTGCCAGTAGACGGCCGTTACGTGAGCGGGTGCTTGTCAGAGTTCCATATATACATCGAGGGTGGCCGTCCAGCCTGGGTCTGGTTCCAGGAGTTGCTCGGAGTTATACCTCCTCCCAGTCAGGTTCAGAAGTACGCAGTGAACTGCAGCTGGTTTCAGGAGACTTTCGGTGAGTGCCCTGAGGATGCAGATGATGAGACTGTGCGCCGATATGCCCGTGCGTACATCATGATGTTGTTGGGCACGCAGCTGTTTGCGGACAAGTCAGGGAACCGGATTCACATCAGATGGCTTCCGTACGTAGCGAGGCTGGAGGAGCTGGGTACCTACAGCTGGGGTTCTGCCGCACTGGCTTGGTTGTACCGGTGCATGTGCCGAGTGGCAAACAGACATGTCGTCAAGTTAGCGGGCCCACTTCAGCTACTTCAGTCTTGGATCTTTTGGCGCTTTCCTCGGTTTAGGCCTGCAGGTTATGAGGAGTTGAGCTGGCCGTTGGTCTCGAGGTACTATACTAGGCCTTCTCTATTTCAATTTGACATACATAACTGCGTATTCATTAATATTCTGTTGCATAATTTGAACACATATTTCAGTAGATGTAACACATGTGTATGGTGCAGATGGTCAGGTTACAACCCTTTCGGGAGCGAGAAGGGTCCTAGAGTGCAAATGTGGAGGCTCAGGATAGAACGGTTACAGGACAGGGAGGTGAGTATGCTAGTTAACAAGTGTCCTTTTAGAATCAAGCATTTCTAGTTGTGTGCTACAGTTGCCCTGACAAGGGTGAGTTCCTTTTGCAGTTTATTTGGATGCCGTACAGTAGTCCCGACGTACTTCAGGTTGTGCATCCAGAGGTTTTGGAGCCACGGCATATGGCGTTGTGGCGCTCTGTCACCGCGCTGATCTACTTTGCTGTGATAGAGTGGCATCAGATAGATCGTGTTCTGCCGCAGTTTGGTGAGGTACAGTCTGTGGAAGTACGCTTGAGATTCGTCCACCTGTCCTCCAACTCGAACCGGGCTCGTCTTCAGGACCGCAACACTCCCAGGCATCGTCAGCTGGACACCCAACACCCACCTAGGCAGGTCGTTGTAGGACTCATCCCAGTCACCGTATATGAGGGCAATAGATTTCTGCTTCGCCATCCAAACCCTCCGGTAAGTCGGCCTAAAACCAAAGTGCGCTGCCGTGGCGTTCAGGAGCACCTTTATGCTCACGGATGCATCAGCCCTAACCATTGGCATAATGAACGCCGAAATGACATGATAATCCAAACTCCTGTGGTCACTCGAGATGGATGTGGCCAGGCAAGTGTGAGGTCCATTGTATCGTTTGACCTCCCAAATGCCCTTGCGCTTCCGGAGACAGTCGAATCAACCATGTGCACCCATTCCCAAACTCGGAACACTTCCCCACATACCGGCGGTGATCGGACTCCACCACCTTGTATTGTACCCCTCGCCGGATGCTGTAAGTCTTCACACTTAAAAGGGCCTCATTTTTATCCTGGAATTGCTGACCAACCTGGAACTCTGTCAGACCACCAGTCCCTTCCGCATCTCTAGCTCCGAATCCAACAGCGTGCCCTAAAACCCCCTCCTGTCTCATGGCATCCAAGTCCAACGAGGAAAAATGTGGTGGATACTGCTGTGTGCCAGAGCTAGAACCACCTACCGCCAATGCAGGCCCATTCGCTTCAATATCATCAGCGCTGTCATCGTCAATCATATCCGGCTCGACGTCATCCTCCTCTTCATCACCCAAAAAACCTTCTCCAACGCCAACAGGTGCAACTCCCACTAAAGCGTTCGGCAAATTTTCCCTTTCCACTACCTCGTCGCCTTCGGTGCCATTGAGGTCAACAGCAAAAGACGGGGAGGCGACAGGTTGGACCACTGGTTCGTACACACGGACGGAGGAGGAAGCAACAGCAGCCCGGGAACTAGAACTTGCTAGATTCGCTATAGTGTTCGTATTCCGGTTTGAACCGCCAGAGCTGGATACCACATCAACCAGCCGTGCCAACAACTCTGGTGTCCTCACCTCCGGAAACTGCCGCCGACAAAGAAACATTACTTGTAAGTCCACATCGTTATTAATCGTGAAGCAATCATACTTCACGGTATTCTGTAGCACCGTGACTGGAATGCAATAGAAAAACTTCTTCACCCGCTTCGCACCTTCCAGACCGAGCTTCATCAGTACAGCGCTAACAAGGTCATCATAACTCGTCGTAGAAGTTACGATAATACATAGAGGATTCTTATCTGTGAACTTTACTCCGGAACGAGTTTTTCTATTAACAGATCCTCTGTGGTGCACCAAAACCACAAAACTCTCCTCACTATCCATCTTACTCCCTCTAATGAGACTAACTCACGTTTGGAACCATATATATATACAGCTGAGTCTCAAACTAATTCGAACCGGACTGGTTCGAACTATGATTTGTGTAATTCGAACCATCCCGGTTCGAATTACACCAGAACCGTTAAACGTAATTCGAACCAGGGTGGTTCGAACTCTTCTTGCACGTAATTCGAACTGGCCTAGCTCGAATTATTCATTGGAAACCAAACCATGTAATTCGAACCAAACCTAATTCGAACTCACCTGGTTCGATTTACTAACAATTAGAGTTCGAACCAATCTGGTTCGAATTATATAAAAATACGATCTGGCTTATTGCTGAAACGATTTTTGCTTTGGCTTATTTACGTAATTTTTGGAGTCAGTTGGCTTATTATGATTTTTTGCCCTTTATTTTATTAATAAATAATAGATATACAATAGATACATAGTAAATATTATGGTGTATTTAATATTATGCTTAATTTATTAAAAAATAGATACTATTTAATTAATTTTAAATATTTAATATTTTTATTTATAAAAATAAATTAGACCATTTAGACACTATAATTAAAAGAACAACATAGCTATCAAACAAATATGAGCACATACACTAAGAAAGTGATAAGATAATATCTCCCCTGTATAAACCTACCTTCCAGTTTGCTACGATACCATGTATAACAGAACACTTCAATGTGCGTCAAATGCACGCAGCTTTGATTTCCTCTTTTGATTTTATCTGTATTTTGGGAATTCCTTAGGGCCAGAATCAGTCTTATATTGTCTTCGTATAAAATAATAACATATGTTAAACATTTTGTTACAAATTAAGAATTAGTTAGTGGTTATTGAATCTATATAATACATAGTTATATATAAGTATAATTTTTGTTATATTAATGGTATATAAAAATTAAATATCAATTAAGAGAACTTACCATCATTAATCAATAATAGAATTAAAAAAAATATTTGCCATCATTAATCATTTCTTCTTTTGATTTTCACCGGATTTGACCTTTTTTTTCGCTTTATTACGGATTTGATCGATTTGTTTCGATTCTCTATCTTAAACGGTTGAAATTTTGGATTGGACTAGTGTTAGATTTGGTTCATCGAATTATGAATTTTATCTACATTAAACAAAATTGCAAAAACATATCTCAAACTTCCTCCTCTGAATTGAATTGAAGGAGACTCTAATGTGTTAGTGATAATGGAGAGCAAAGAGAGAGTTTGATTAGAATTGAAAGTAAGAGAGACCCTTATTTAAAACTGTGAAGGTGAGGTGAGAAAATTCAATAAAATTTTTTTTGATTTTTTTATGTATTTTTTTAGTATGAATAATTATAAGAGATTAAGATTAATAGAATTAACAAGATTAAAGTCATATCTTTTAAGGTGAATAAATAATTAAATATATTTTTATTTTATTTTTTAAATTATTTAAATTTATAGGATTAAAATTAGTTAAATTTTAAAAAGTAATTTTTATCCAACATTTAAAAAAGAATATTTAGATTTTTTAAATTAAATAAAATATATTTTTTATTAAATTATAAGAGTATTTTAATAAAAATATTGATATGATATATATTAAATATTATTAGAATTGTTAGTAATTGGGAGTTAAGTTAGTAATGACTAGTAGTTAGTAAATGGATATTTACGAGATTAGTTAAAATATTTTTATAAATAGCATAATTCTTGTATGATGTAATAACAATTTCAACACAACAATTTTATATAATATTATCTTTATATATTTTGTTTTTCTCCAAGAAATTTAATATGATATCAGAATCATGGTATCCTCCTTGAAGAGGATAAGCTATTAATTTTTTGGTAAAAAATCATCACGTATCTTCTTCGGACCCAAATAATCAGTCGCCATTGTCTTCTTCATTCCTAATGGCAGAATCATCTTCTAACGTAGCACAAGATCCCACTAGCCCTTTTTATATTCATCCTAGTGATCAATCCAACATCTGTCCTTGTCACTCCTGTCCTTACTGGTAGTAGTGTGGATCCTTTTCTATGGTCATCATCTCCAAAAACAAATATGACTTTCTTACTGGTTCTATTCCTTCTCCTCTAAACTGATAATCCTCTATTTTTAATATGGGAGCGTTGCAATATATTGAAGGATTACCATGTGTTCATAATACGCAGCGGAAATAATAAAGTAATCCTAAAGATCTATTTTGTACTTAAACTTTATTCCAATAATAAACAACATATAGATAAGATATTGATACCTTTAGACGCTTTAGTAAAAACTTTATTCTTCGATTGTATGAAGACTCTATGCGTATCCACGCCGAGACCAACCTTTTGCTGTCAACTTTTTGACCAATGAATATCTGATCTAAATTGAGAACCTCTTTGCAACTCTTTGCACACCATAAAATTCTTCTCCAAGAATTAGGCTCACATACATTTATATGTATAGAGGTAAAGGAATAAAACTCTTGTTATTCTCTCTTTATTCTCGTTACTTTTCTGTACTCTTGACGTACATATATATAGTATGAGATTTGTTATTGATTTTAAATTTGATTCTCAATTAAAATTTAAATCATATATTGAAATTCCAAATCTGAATCTTTCAATTTTATGAATCATATCATAACTCAATTTGAAACAGAATCAATAAGGATCTCATCCAAATTTAGAATTCAAATTTAGAAATAGAATAACTAATTACTCTTAAATCTCATTTAATATTCTCAATTATCATATTATTATTATATTCTTGGTGCTAGCAAAGAATATAATAATATTCCATTTGAATTAATATAATTATTTATTTGATCAAATCAAAATAATAATTAAATAATTCTACAGCAAAGATTAGAACACTCGTTAGTATGTGACCCCATAGGTTCAATACTAAGCGGGTAGTAAATTAGTCATACTAAATTTACTAATCAAGGTTGGCGTCTAGCAACATTTCTCAACGACCCGATAGTATGAAGTAATATATTTTTACTAAGAACCTCAGAAGAACAAAGTATAATTCCTTCCATCTTTCCAGCTCTTGGTTAACCCTTAGAGTATGGTTTAATTGTCAAACTCTAACATGTTACCATTATTATAATGAACTGTGAATGACTTAAGAAACTCATTTCTTCATTCATTCAATTCCCTTGGCCAAGGTTTCATTCATCTCAGTCATTATAATCATAGAGCTCAAACTATTTACCGAGAGTATTGACTAATCATTAATTCTACAATTATTTAAATCATACCCAATGTCCATTCAACTAGCACCCTAGGGTATTAGGTGTCCGGAATCAAAGTATAATAAATACATTGTTAATTACTATGACAGTCGCAGGTCAAAGGAAACTCTATTACTATGTTCATCTTGAGAATATCCTATTGACAAATATGCGGTGATTGTAACCATTAGGAATTCTCAAAGTGAGTCAGTTTAATGGTCATATCCATATATGCACCATATATATATAATTTAATAAATGAGATCTATTAATCTTCATCCAATGAAGACCATTATATATATATATATTGATCTTTTCGAATTATTAATGTCCTTTTTAATAATTATATGACCAAGAACAATTTAGATTAAATTATAAAAGATTTATCTCTCAATATTGTGATCACTATCACAATGATAAATCTCTAAATTTAATCAAGGACGTTATTATATTAACATTTTAATATAATAACAATAACAAATTATTTGACACGTGATTGATTGGATTGTGGTCATACTACTTATTCCCAACATATATAACCTGGTGTTGTCTTGGTTATTTCATTCACTCTCTCCCTATATTACTCAAAATTATGGTCATTGAGAGCTGAAACACGCCTTCACGCGCCTCTCAAAGTTTGTTGTCACCATCACCTCTTCTTCTTTTATCTTATCTTCTTCTTTTTTCTTTCTCCTTTTTCTTCGGTCAAGAACCGTCAGTACCTTTTCTTCCTCTCTTTATCTATTTGTTCAATCCACTGCCGGTCGTCACGGTGTCCCGACGTCTCCTTTCTTCTCTCTTCTTTTTCTTCTGCTCCTTCCTCATTGTCACACTCTCAAACACAGAACCAGAGCAGTAGCCTTGTTTCTCCTTTCCGTCATAACTAGAATCGTCGGCCTGCTACACACGTGTCTTCCTTCTTCCTCTGCGTCTTGCCACACGCCTCTTCCTCTGCGGTGCACGCCTCTTCCTCGACCATCTCATCAAAAGTTATCCAAGCTGTGATTATTGACCTCTTCCATCTACAAGCTAAGTGATGATGAGAAGATTATGCTATTTAAATCTTTTTTCCCAGATTTGTTATATGAGGTTTGCTGCTACTGGTCTCTTGTCATTCAGATTTTCCCTCAATCTCAGTTCTGCATCTAATCGAATTCACTACTCTCATGGTTCTCGAGCTTGAATCGGCCATGACAGATTTGAGTATCTCCAAGCTTCAGTTACGACACTTCCAGAAATAATAAAAAACACTTTCTTGTGACCGACTGCATTTTGAACACCAGAATTTAACGGATTGTATTCTGGCGTTCAATTTTTTTTTTCACGGGAAGTCCTCCATATATTAGTTTTATTATTTTGATATATTTTTATTATATTAGTATTGTTACGTTGGGTAACCGGAGGTTGATGGACTGGACTCGCACAGTTGGCCCAATCGTTTTGGAAAGGAGGCCTTCAAACTTGATCCCGCGCGTGAGACCTCTGTCCGACTTGTGTGCGAATGAAGGAGAAGGGGGTGGTACCTGCAAAGACACTCCGATGCCTAAGTTAGCAAGGGTCTCAGCAGGTTTAGAGAGTATGGGAACTTAGGAATACCTGAGGGTTGTCAGTGTACTTATAGTGGTGAACCAATAACCACCATTGGAGTGGTTCCACCTTTTAAGGAGAATAACCGTCCCTTTATCTTAGAGAGGTTAAGATTTGACTCTTGGAAGTGGGTTGAGAGATTCTAGGGATAGTTACTTATTTGAATAAGTGTTATCTACCAACTAATCTTCGTCTCCGACTTCTTTATAGTAGAACCTATATCGAACCCGACCTCTTACAAGGAGGTCGGTTTGCGGAGGATGGCCAATCTTATGGATTGGACCTCTACGTACTATTGGATCTGGGCCCTGTTGTTAGGCCTGTGTATGAACAAGCACATATGAATTTATCAATATACTCAAACAAACATATAAAAAAAAATAAAAAATTATTATAATTTATTAATTTTTACTATTATTTTTATCTATTAATTTAATTTTTTAAATTTAATAATTTAATAATATATTGTTTTCTAAATCTTTAAATATTAATAATTAATTATAAAGATAATAAATTTTTATAACTTTTTAATATTTTTGATAGAATAATATAAAAGAGTTTACTACCACACGGTCTGACGCTCACACGCTTGATTATACCTTGAGGAAGACGGAAGACGGGAAGAGTGAAGACCGAAGACTGCAAACACGCTTAACGTGTTTGTTTGCCTCTCTTTGGCAACACCAACTTTAGTTAGCTATTCGTTACTGGCCAAAACCTGTGGCATACCGTTTTCTAGAAACAATTATATATACCACGATGTTACGGATAAATTAACCAATTTTTTCAATTGTTGACTTAAAACTTTGCAAAGGAGCAATAAATACTGCCTAAATGCATTAAAAAGTGCTATCTTTATCAAACCAAAAATATAAAAATGCGTGCATATATAGCTCGGTAAGGACAAGAATACAAGATACTATGATTCAGTAAATTTTTTTCGGAGAAATGATTGTATTTTTTAAAAACATAAATATTTAAAAATATCATGTGTTTGAATTTATAGTTTTAAAAAATTAAAAATATTATTAAATTAGAAAGTTACTTTATATCTATTAAAATAGAAAGTGTATGTTAATATGATTTATATATTAATAAATATTTAAATTTATCTTAAATTAATTTTTGATATCAAATTCCATTCACAATCAAAATTCTTTCTTATACCTAATCTATTATGTTTATTTTGAACTTAAAAATCTCTTATCAAACAAAATATTGTTTTTTATGTTTATTAAAAAATTTTTATTTAGATTTATTAAACATAGATATTTTAATTTTTTAAAAATTAATTTCAATAAATTATTTATAAAAAATATTTTTTTATTAAATTAAGTACTAAGAAATGTTTTGTCAATCACGTCAGTTTTTATTATAAATATTTGAATATAAAAATGAATTTGGCCTCACTTATAATTATGAAGAAGAGGGGGAAGAGGGGATCGGAGTGGAACAATTATTTTTTTATTTAAATAAAATAAAGGAGATTTAAGATTATATGATTTTTTTAAATCAATTTTCGATACATATATTCTGTTTCATATTTATATAATTCGTGTTAGGTAGTTGTACTTTAGGTTAATTGGTAAAAGTTGACATCTTATAATGATTTATGTTTAAAATTCATTTTCGAAAAACATGTAATTCATCTTAAAATATTGAGCAAGCGAAAATGAATATAAATTTTTTCAGGACAATTTACTATAATAAATAAAATGAAATTTAATATTATCAGATTACACAAAATGAAAAACCTATACTAAAATACATTTTTCTCATAATCTATATAAATTGTAATAGGATTTCGCGGTTTATGAATACACATAATTCGTAATTGGAATGTTGCGGATTATGTTCTAGAAAAAATAAGTATAATTTGCGACAGGAGTGTCGCGATTTATGTGTGAATGACGAGTGTGCATAAATCGCGACAAAAGTCTAGCGGTTTATGCGTTAGTATAAATACACTTTAGGGGTCTCGCAGATTACATTTGTGGTGGCTGTAAAGTTTTTTAGAGAAAGAAAGAGAGGTTTTCTAGAGAGAGGAAAAGAGAAAAAAGTGTGGGTTGGTTGAGTTGAGATCGAGTCGGGACTATAGCGGAGGCACGCAGTCTTTACAGGCTCAACGGCGTTGCGCACGTTGCTGGTAGCATAAACGAAGAGGTTAATTTGGTTATTTTTAGTTAATGTATTTCATATAATATTTTTCCAATGATTGTGATTTAGGTATTTAAATTTAGATTTAAATTATTATTTTAAATTATAAAATTTAATATTTAATTAATTTAGATTAAGATATTGAATCATTTATGCCTTTCATTAAGTTTTGTGATTAGAAAATAGGAACTTTATGTTACCTATTTAAACTTTAATATTGTATTTTTTGTGTTAGATTACTTTAAATTAGTGTTGGATTTTTTATATGTTTGGTTTCTTCTGTCATATGCTCCAGCCGACTAGGTGTATTTATAGTGTCCGGAGGCAGCAGAACATGCCTCTGCATGACAGGATCGTACCATATCTGGAGAGGGCTGGTTTGTACCACCTGGCGAGACTCAACGCCAGGTAGTTCTTGTTGGACGAGCCCTTAGTCAGCACTTTCATTGAGAGGTGGCGTTTTGAGACGCATACCTTTCATATGCCTTTTGGAGAGTGCACTATCACGCTGCAGGATGTAGCATACTAACTGGGGCTACCCGTGGATGGTTTACCTGTATCCGGGTGCCTTATAGATTTTGAGAAGCTTATGGAAGAAGGCAAACCAGTGTGTGAGTGGTTTTAGGAACTGTTTGGCGAGCTTCCACCACAGAATAAGGTAAAGCAGTATACAGTTCACTTCACCTGGTTTCATGAGAGGTTTAGGGTGCTGCCAGATGATGCTATGGAGGAGACCGTACGCATATATGCACGGGCTTATATTATGATGCTACTTTCCACTCAATTGTTCGGTGACAAGAGTGGAAATCGGGTTCATATACGGTGGTTGCCCTTTGTGGCGAGACTTGATGATATGGGCAGTTATAGTTGGGGGTCGGCAGTGTTGGCTTGGCTATATCGCTACATGTGTCGGGCGGCCAACAAAAACGTGACAAACTTGGCAGGCCCCCTACAGCTACTGCAGTCATAGATTTTCTGGCGGTTTCCTAGCCTCAGGCCGCGAGAATTCAACACCTAATCCTTCCCATTGGCTTCCAGGTATACATATCTGTACAGTTAGACTTGAACCATAATTTTTTTTATTATGGTTCTACCTGTTAACTAGGACATTAGCAATTTATACATGTGTATAACATTGTGTTCGTTTAGGTGGGCCACCCACTTGCTGACATCCGACTGCAAGAAGGAGAGAGGTATCCAGTGTCGCCTAGCGTTGGACCGCTTAGGTGATCGAGATGTAAATTTATTCATTTTGTTTTCATTTTTATCTTGTAATTAACTATATATTTATTAGCTAATGGACTAATAAATATGTTCTGTCAAGGTTTGTAGATTGTCTGGCGGGCCTGACTTTCACGATGGATATGGACCACGAGGTCGACAGTTCACAGTTCTATTCCGACTTTGCAGATCTCATTCAGGATGACGACCCTCCGCATTTTTAGCACCATACCCCTCAGGATCAGGTGCCGGAGACCCAGCCCCAGATGGCCGTTGCACAGGGATACTACCCAGATATGGAGGATATGCAGCGGTACCAGCCCCAGATGTCTGACCCTTAGGGGTACCCGTCCCAGTTTCATGTAGACCTGAATGAGCCTGCTAGCATCCCATATGACAGTTGGTTGGGCATGGGAGGGACGCCTTCATCTGCATATAGCGTGGGCATGTCTGTCGATCCTCCAGCACAGCAGTGCTAGAGGCCAGTCAGAGTAAGACGGGCCGCTCGATGTGGTACAGGGTTGCATCTCTTAGGCGCATTTGGACATGACTCTCACGAGGAGGATAAGGACAGGCAGGAGCCGTAGTTGTTTATTTTATGTTTTCATTGATGATACCTATGTTTGTCAGATTTGTCGTGTATTTTTGTATTATATGATGGTACTTAGTTTATTTCCATGGACTTATATGTGTGTTATGTATGTTTTTGTTTACCATACACTTATTTTATTTTATGCTTATGCAAACTGCTCACTAACGCATAAATCGCTAGATCTCTGTCGCGGTTTATGCACACTCGTTATTCACACATAAACCGCGACACCGCTGTCGCGAATTATGCTTATTTTCTCTAGAACGTAATCCGCGACATCCTTGTAGCGGATTACGTGTATTCGTAAACTGCGGGACCCCTGTCGCGGTTTACATAGATTATGAGAAAAATGCATTTTGGTATCCGTTTTTTATTGTGTAATCTGATAATATTGGATCCTATTTTATTTATTATAGTAAATTGCCATTTTTTAAAGGTGTAGTGACTAGTGAGTAAAGCTTTAAAGTTTAAAACACAAAGGACGATAACAATTTACGTATTCTTGTAATCTTAAAATGTCTAAAATAATTTACTCGTTTTTGTAAAGCTAAAAGGGGTGGAACAATTTATGCTACCATAATATTTATTCGCGATTTATTCTCAGTCTATTGAGGACCTATTTTCACTTTTCACAAGCTGTGAAGCTTGTCGAGAAGAAATTTAAAGAGAGAAGGAAGTGTATTTCTAGAGGCATTGGAGGCCAACGCAACAAGTAGCGGTGAGCGGCGAATCACAATAGAGGGTATGGGAGCATGATTCAATGATACTTAGGGAGTAAGATGGCTAGCAATGAAGGAGAGATGTATTGTTTAAATGGTATTGCACATGTGGTCGACTTTATTGACGCAGAAATTGATGCATCCGCCGTAACTAATGATAGTATCGACGCATATGTCACATAGTAATCAAGTTGTTTGGGATAAGTGGATATTTTTATGCTAAACATGTGTGCTTTTCATTACTTTCTTACTTTTCAGTAGTCTTTACACTGCTTTATATTCATACATATCAACCAATTACATTCATTATCAAACTGAACATACTTTTCGCGATACTTCAATTGATCAGACTCAAACACTTGATACTTAACACCTCAACGGATATTGTAATTCTTCATTGTGAGACAACTTTTTTCTTTGCTCTGGAACCATTGGCTGATTTTAAATTCATCTGTGCCAAGCATCCCAGACATGTCCATAAATACTAGGGAGTTGTTGATATGAAAATGTATATTAGTCCATGACCTCAAGATCCAAATTAGAGAAGTAAGAAGGGTACTGTTGTGTTTGAGAGTTTGAATGGACATGAGATCTTTCGATAAGTGTTGCGTCTCTCTCGTCATCGTTATCATCACTAATAATAAGTGGTTTCAAATCCGATTCATCATCTTTTATAACTTTTGCAACTAGATCTCTATCTCTAATCTCCATGAATAATGCAAATGCACTTTTCAGTACAGGTGTTGTTCTTATTGCAGTTGTAAGCTCCCCAAAAATATGCATATCATCCAAGTCATTTGAATCATCTGCCTGAACAGAAAAATTTACTACAAATGTCAGAACAACATGTGGACAATAACCTATTGACCCGCTAGAATGTCACTATAACTCTTCTTTATCCCATGGTTGGTGAATTCAGAATAGATCCACCTGAGCCACCATCTATATCAACCATATTCGCAAACAACTCTATAGTGCACGAATATAAAAATCTAGTTTGATTGTGAAATAACTCACATGTTGTTATCGCCTTAAATTTCATATATTTTTAAATTTAACGTAACCTTGCCTAAGTGAGATAGAAATTCTAAAAGATGCTCGGTTTACACATTTTTTACAACACTTTTTCAATTTATGTAACATACTATTTTGTAAATCCATCAAATTCGTTGACGGATTTACAAACACATCAATATGCTTTTTTAAAGAAAAAAATAACACTTTCACTTTTATTTTTATCAATTTTTTTTGATGATGAACGAACAAAAATACA
>NC_029774.3:122424234-122425761 GCF_000817695.3 Arachis duranensis
ATTTAAAGACGATTTACGCTATATTCCTTCATTTATAGACTTATTCTCTTCATAAATTGTATAATCCTTTGTGTTTTACTCATTCACACATAAAATCGTGAAAGAATTTTGAGGTATACCCATTCTGCAAGTAAATTATTCCACCCAAGTGTGTTTTAAGCTTAAAAATGACACTTGTGATCTTGGGACGATTTATGTCAATTTTTTTAAAAAAAATTTAAACATAAGTCGTCCTAAGATATAATATTTAATGAATCAATTTAAAATTATTTGATCTGAGATGATTTATATAAATATAAAAAGAGAAAATTCGTGTATTGGAATTTGATTTAGAAAATTTATATAAACCTAAATTCTTTTTATTTTATTCAATTGAAAAAGTCGAGAACAACCTATGAAAAAAATGCATAAATAATATATTTAATTAAGGTTTAACTATTCTTTTGGTCCCTATAATTCTGTGAAATTTTTAATTAGGTCCTTATATTTTTTTTTAATTGGGTTCTTGCACTACATTTTTTTTTCAATTAAGTTCTTCTTAGTAGTAATTGGCTTAATTTTATAGGGATCCAACTAAAAAAAAAATTGGTATAGGGACTTAAATAAAAAAAAGTGTAGGGACCCAATTATAAAAAAATTTGGTGCAAAAATTCAATTAAAAAGAAAAAAAGTATAAAGATCTAATTAAAAATTTTGTAAAACTATAGGGATCAACGGAGTAATTAAACCTTTAATTAAAAATGATTGATTTTATGGTTGCAACTTGCAAGTCATTAAAATTGATTGTTTTGGTCATTAATTAATTATTTATATTAAAAAATATAAGTTAAAATATATTATTAAATTATTAGATTAAAAAATTAAGTTAATAACTAAAAATGATGATAAAAAATAAAAAAATTTAAATTTTTTTTATTATTTTTTGTATTTATTTTGGATTGATACGGGCACTTAGAAGATTCCATAATTTATTTAGTCAGCTTTGATAACCATTATTTGACCTTTTATGACAGGACTTATTCTAGTCCATGGGATGAAAATGAAATAGTACGAATATACCCTGCGCTAAATAACATTGGTTTAAATAGTAAAAAATGAAACTTCACTATTAGGACTTCGTAATAATTAGTCACAACAGTTTAAATTAATTATTTAAATTATTACTATTTAATGGATTCTATAAATTAATATAGAACATGTTATTGTCAAAGTGAGAAGAGGCAAGAACTAAATAATACTCTATTTATTGCCGCCATTCCATTTCTACCCACTGTTCTGTTCTGTTTTAATTCTTTTCCATTTTGCTCAATTCTCTCAAGTCCGAAATATTTTCTCATAATGGAGAACATGATGGGTCTTCTGAGAATTCATGTCCAAAGAGGGGTTAATCTCGCTATCAGAGATGTAGTGAGCAGTGATCCTTATATCATCATCAAAATGGGCAAGCAGGTTCAACTTTCTTCAATCTCTTCCAAACTTCTTGTGTCTCTTTTCCGGCCGCTGATGTTGTTCATCTTTGATTATTCG
>NC_029774.3:122425790-122434996 GCF_000817695.3 Arachis duranensis
TCGCTTTCTCTTTTTCTTCTTTCTTTTTTTTTTTTTCTGGGCATTCAACAAAATATTTGGTCTCTTTGTATTGTGGTATTGATCTTTTTCCTCCCTAGTTTTCCTGTCTGTAAACTCTTAATTTGTTAATAAATTAATATTTTGTTTTGAGAAATTAAATCTTCTCAAAAATTTTTATTTAAAGTAAAGTATGATTTTTTATTATATATTTTATACCCTAAAAAAAATGGAAAAGATTCATTCCAAATTTTTGATACTTGAACACCAGAGTTAATTTTGACTTCACCCCATAGTCATGATTTTGAAACATTGATTAATCTGTTTTCTTCCTTGTTTTTATAATTTTTTTAAAAAAATAAATAAATACAAAATACAAACCAAGCTGGGAAAATTTATTTTTTTAATTCCCAAAGTAGCCCTTGCGTGTTTCTGTTTTCTTTCTTCTTTGTTTTTCAACGCAACTTTATTATCTACTATAACGATAGCACCTTAACTCTTTGCTCCATTAATTAATGTGTCATGCAGAAGCTGAAGACTCGGGTAGTGAAGAAGAATCTGAACCCTGAATGGAATGATGATTTGACTCTCTCCATTTCAGATCCCAATCTTCCAGTGCACCTAGTAAGTATTCCTTCTTGCTACATGTAATCCAATTTGTTACATTCATTAAATCACTCTAAATAGTATTAGAAATTAGTATGTGAAACCAACTACACATGTAATTAGCTTAATGGAATTATGAATAAGTACTAATATGAGAATGAATTTCAGCATGTATATGACAGGGACAGATTGAGCTTTGATGACAAAATGGGGGATGCTGTGTTTGAGATTGGTCCGTTTATTGAAGCGGTGAAGATGCGTCTGCATGGTGTCCCTAATGACACCATAGTTACAAGGGTGCAGCCTAGCAGACAGAACTGCTTGGCAGAAGAGAGCCAAATTGTGGTGAGGGATGGCAAAGTGGTGCAAAATATGGTTCTCAGGCTTAGAAATGTGGAGTGTGGTGAAGTGGAACTTCAACTTCATTGGATTGACATTCCTGGTTCCAAGGGCCTCTAGAAAACACTTTCAGCTTTCAGCCTCAAGGAATGTTAATCTTCTAATGTAATCACTTTTGCAATGTTTTAGAAAGTAGAAACAGAGTTGCACCGGTTTATACCGAATTAGTGAAAATGGTAATATGTAGTTTAATTAATATTTATTAAGACGTTTTAAGAAACCACTAAAAGCTTTTCTGCCCACCTGTAAGTTATCGAAATCAAAGAGTTGTGAGTTTGTTACTGCCAGAATTATCCAAGGGTAATTTGGGAGTTCTGATTTGTGGTGTGTGTTGAACGTTGATTGAATGATTGTTGAAGTTTCGTGCATAGAAGATGACAAACACAGCTATGTAGGACATGCTTAACAATCTTGCACTCTCTACTGATCTCAAATCCCCACGTTTCTTGTACCTTTTGTTCATTTCGCGTGACTTGTGAATTGGGGGAAGACAGAAAATCTAGAGTTAAGAGAAAGAAATAAGATTAACAAATAAAAAGAAAAAAACTTGGTGATTTCATTTTTGTCTCATTGTTTTTTGGTAATTGCTGTTTTCATTTGTTTAATAGGTACACAATCAGAGAAATTTAAGATTTTAATCCGTTTCAATTACTAAACAGCGTATAATATATCTAAAACAAGCAAATTTCCATGCTCGTCCCCATCCAGTTCATGTTTGTGGCCACGAATAACAACATTGTTATTTGTTAATACTAAATTGTGTAACTAGTATTCTTTCTTTTTTGTTTATAAATTTCCCCTTTTTTTCGATTGGTTCCTATTAATAATAAATATAGAACATGTCAATGTCAAAGTGGGAAGTGGCAATAAATAAATAAGGCAGCAATATTGGGTGCTTTTGTGGCAGAGGTGACCTGCAACTATATTCTGTCCCAGTTCTATATCATTCTGCCGATTTTTTCTCTGGATTTTTTTCCACAATGGAGCACATGATGGGTCTGCTGAGAATTCATGTCCAAAAAGGGGTTAACCTTGCTGTAAGGGATGTACTAAGCAGTGACCCTTATATCATCATCAGAATGGGCAAGCAGGTTCAACTTTCTTCATTCTCTTGCAAAATTTTTTTGTCTCTTGTTTGTTCTTCTTGCTGGCCTCTTTTGTGTTTTTCTGACTGTTTCTTATGATTGTTCATCTTTGATTCTTTGCTGTTTTCTTTTGTCTGTTTGATTTAGTTCTTTTGCTCAAGGCATTTGTTCTCTTTATGGCTTGTTTGGTGTTAATCTTTCTTTTTTCTTCTTCTTTTTATTTGTGACTTTAAAATGCCAATTAGTTACTTTAATTTCTTATTCATAGCAAAAGTCTCAATATCCCAATTCTGATGCTTGAACACCATAGTGAGTTTTGACTTTAGTAACACAATGGAACCTGTAACTTATTTCCATCTCCTCATAATAGTTATATATGATTTTGGAACTTTGTCAACTGGTGCACCAAATTTTATTCTATTATTTTAATTTTTGGTCTTCTATTATCCAAGAAACCTAGGAAAACAACTTAGAATAATATAATATTTTTTTTTCCTGAGGTAACCTTTGAGCTGCAACATGTTCATCTGGATTATAAGAAATTAGGAACCAAATCCATAGACTTGTTTGTTCAAATCATGTCTTCTTACTAAAGGCATGCTGAAATGGAAGTGTAAGGGACAAGCAAAGCTATATTTTCTAACTTTATGCTATATCATAGAATGGAGAAGTTAGCAACTATGTGGGGTTTGTTGTAATATACAATCTGTAGCATCTAACTAAAAATTCTCCATAATTATTGTTCATGCAGAAGGTGAAGACTAAGGTGGTGAAGAAGAGTATAAACCCTGAATGGAATGATGATTTGACTTTGTCTATTTCAGATCCTAGTCTCCCAGTACAGCTAGTAAGTATAACTATTCTTATAGCAGTTTCTGTCATTGCTTAAGAGAAAATTCGTAAGAAAATTCTATTAAAGATAATTTAAAAAAAAAATCTATTATTTTGAAATCTCTATATTTTTTTGTCCTGATTAGGTACTAGTCCTGTTACAGACGCATATTATGTTTATTATTCACTGTTATTATGTGACAGTAATCAAGATGACACTATCGTCTCACAGTTTAAGATCATAACATATGAATTGGTTAAATTTTATGATCACATTCTAAGGAGTAACACTACATAACATATGAATTGGTTAAATTTTATGATCACATTCTAAGGAGTAACACTAGAAGAGTGGAAGTACTAACAGTGTGAATGTGATTGATGCAGTTTGTGCATGACAAGGACACATTCAGCCTTGATGACAAAATGGGGGATGCTGAGTTTGATATCAGTCCGTTTGTGGAAGCGGTGAAGATGCGGCCGCAAGGCGTCCTGAACGACACCATAGTCAAAAGGGTGCAGCCTAGCAGACAGAACTGTTTGGCAGAGGAGAGCCACATTGTGTGGAGAGATGGCAAAGTGGTTCAGAACATGGTTCTTAGGCTAAGAAATGTGGAGTCTGGTGAAGTGGAGCTACAACTCCATTGGATTGACATTCCTGGTGCCAAGGCTCTTTGAACACCTAAAATGTGTGGACAAAAACATTAGGACATTCCATTGAGTTGGTTTGTTGTCTAATAAAAAATTAGGACAAAAACATAGCTCGCTTCTTGTAACATAGTCATCCTTACTCCTTAGTGTAACAACTGCTACTGGTGATTGAAATAGTTCATAGAAGTACTTGTGATGTTGATCTTCAATAATGTGAATCCTGTGCAATGTTCTAGAAAGCAGAAACAGAGATGCTGATGTTAATGGTTGCTTATAAATATATTTCCATTGGTTTGAGCAACGTTGTTTTGTTCGTTTTATATTTTATAAAAGATGATCTTCATCATAAACCATAATAAATGTTGAGGCCAGGGACAAAAAGTCATCTTATCTTGTTGCATTTATTATTAAAAATATCTATAATTAATGCTTTTAATTACATAAAAATATCAATAGAGTAATTGGGTATTTTATGTGTGGTGTGTGTTGAATCTTAATACACAGAATAAGCCAAAGCAGCTTCCATCATCCACTCTCTAATCTAGTGATCTGAAATTCCCACGTGTCATAAACAAATTTACATACTGGCCCCTGATCCATATTGATGTTTTGTTTGTGGCCACAGAACAGAACTGAATTGAAGAATTCAACACATGAGTGAGTGAAGATTGAAAAAGTGCATCACAGCATCACTATAGTCTATTCTAAACCCAGAAATAGAAATCACTACGCAAAACTTGTGCAGTTCGGGCCACACTCTCTTGGTATGTCTTTAATTCCCTACCTACACTCTCCTCCAACGCATTACATTCTTTTCTGTTAACACTGCAATGGATTCCGTAGCGAGATTATGTTAATGGTGAACCCTATATTTTTACTTTATGTTAGCATTTCCCTTTCAATCACACCATGCTGTAATGTAAGATCCAACCTATCTCCATGAATAGATCTTGATTTTTGGTTCTCTCCTCTTTCTGACAGGGGAAGTAAAAAGTAAAAACCTCTTGATGGAAATGAATATTGCAAGGTAAGCTTTAGCTGGGAAATGCATGTTGGATTTTGTTTATAATATTCTTGATATTAGCAGAATTTATAATCATAACAATCATAAGGCAGTAGAATTTCGTTTTAGGGTTATTGGATTTTGCATTTGAGGTTCTGACTTATGTATTAGTAGTTATCACTGTTCTTTCATAATTTGAGTAGGTGTAGTCCCAAAACAGAGGGATTATTCTTTTCCAATACTTCAAGAACAGTAGGATGGGAGAACATGCAGAAACTTCCGTATAATAATGTGGCTGTCCAGAATCCAAGATGGACCTTGCGCAAATTCACATCGCCCTATCGAGCTTTTACTGCAGTGTGTCCAAGAAGGTCTTTTTTCTGTCGAACGCGTTCCATGGCAACTAGTTTGGAGGAATCTTCATCTTTACAACCTGGAGAAAATTCCACTGAGGATGAGGATCCTTATGCTGAAGAAGAATCGGAAAATTTGGCACAACCACTTACCAAAGAACAGGTATTCCTTTTTAGTCACTTTGTAGTTGTCATTTGTTGTTTGATGAGAGATTGTCCTGTCTTTATATATCTTAAACACTATCTTTGCATCTCATTTAGTATGACTGAAACAAAATTTGATTCAGTATTAAAATGCTTGTATAACTGACATTTAGAACAAACACCCTTGGGAGTTAGGAGAGAATGATAGATGTAAGTATCAAGGAACACGAGTACTATCAGATTTTCAAAAGTATTTTCAGATGAGTTAGGGAAGATATTTCATGAATATATGACCAATAACAAAGGCAAGCTCGTATACAATAATAGAAGTGGCTTGAATTTGATACAGTGAACTTGCTTGTTTACTGCAGTAATCCGAGAATACTTTGTTGGGCTGACAATGCTTATATTTAAGTAATAAGAATTATGTTTTTTTCTTTTTGCCAGAGTGGTTATACTATTCTTGATACTTGGGTTAATTATCTTACAAAAATCTCCCATCCCAAACTTTTTAAACAGATAATGGCTCTGCTTGTTGATACTGAAAGAGAAAAACTTACGAAGAAGCTTAGTGAAGCCAACCAGCATAATCGGTTCCTCAAAAGGCAGGTGTGTGCATATACATGTGTTTGCATTGTTTTTAAATCGAAATCTAGGTGAAATTTTCCTTATGATAGCATTTTCCCTTGTTTAGGAAGTTTATGGTAATAGCACAATACCTTATGTTCTGAGTTTGATTAAATCTTTTACAAGATGGGCTTATTTGAGTCTAATTGTAAAAAGATTTATGTGGAGAAGGCATGTCAGATGTGGGCAGATGGATCTAGCATCTTTCTAAGTATGATGCCAGTAAAACAAGACAATTAGTTTTGGTTTTGTTGCTGTTAAATGGAAATAGATCAACAGGAAACATGAATGGACATCCAAAGTGGAAAGTAAACGTGGTTTGATAAGTTCATTTGGCCTCGACAATTTTCATTGTTATGGTAGTTGATTTATATACGGGGTTAGTGCTGAAAGAACATGACTTAACTACAATTTTAGTATGTCTTGGTTAAGAGTTATTTGAGGCTACTGATATGGGCTTTAAACTAAACTTCAAAATGGTCTCTTTCTCTGCAGTTGCATATAAAGGAAGATGCATTGGTAAATTTTAAAAGTGAGCTTGCTGTCATGGAACTTGAAGTTCAGGTTTACATCTACTGCTATCTTTTCACTTTTTGTGCCACCAACAGATAGTCTTACAGGCTCCTAACAAAAGTTGGGATGATAATCAAAACTTACTGTCTGTAGATAGATAAACATGAAATGGAAATGAAACAAGCGTACAAATTTTATATTTTGTTGAACCAAAAATTTAAAATACAAAATGAATTTGAGGATACAAAGATACTAATCTTTAGTTAAAATATCTTGAATTTTAGTGTGAGCAGTACTAGTTTTCCTGAGCAATTTTAATGTGGTGCATACAAGATTGGTCAAGCTGTTGAGAAATGTGGGCAGTGGTATGATATTGCTTACTTGGGTGCAGGCTTTGGTCAAACTAGCAGAAGAAATAGCAAAATCTGGTATTCCAGAAGGTTCAAGGAAGATCAACGGAAAGTACATTCATTCTCACCTGGTTACTCGATTAGAAGGTATGGTTTACCCTGGTTATTCCTCCTGATAAGCTCCATCTTATATGGTTCACAAGTTATTTGAGGACAATTATATGCTGGTTTGCATGTGAAGTTAGCAAATACAATTAATGGGAGTGCATCGTCACACCAAGCATTTCCCCTTTATATGTACTAATTGGTGCAACATGCAATTGTTTTTGCCTACATAGCTGTACATGAACAATTGATGGAACAAATAAAGGACGTTGGTGCGGCACAGTCCAAGAAGGTTTCTATTTTTTGGGTTGGAATGGCTGAGGTAAACACATTCAATGGTAGACTTCCAAAATGTTGAATGAGAATTTGGTTTGAAACTCTGAATCATAGATAATGTACTTTCACTACAGTATTATTAATTAGGGAAATGCTATTCACACTTGAGCTCCTAGTACCAACATCACATCAGACCTTAAAATATGAATTTTAATTTAATAAAATCAAAACACAAACAATCCAACCCTGTATGCTTGAGCTTTCTACCAGGGAACCCTAATGATCACATAACAATATCTCTCTTACCCTTGCAACACTTAATGCTAATGCTGTCAAAATATATAGCTTTCTATAGATAAGGGCATAGTTGACTTGCATGGCATAGGTAGCTAGCTTGAATCATTGAACTACTGTTATTTCATAGATTGCTTGTTTGATTCAGAGCGTGCAAGTTATGGGGACCTTTGATGGTTGGAGCCAAGGAGAGCACCTTTCACCTGAGTATACTGGTTCTTACACTAGGTTCTCAACAACGTTGATGCTGAGACCCGGGAGGTACCTACCATATTTCTCATCTTGCTTTAACGCTATATATTGAGCTTATAACAGTTAATACTGTATGGTCTTCTTCTCTAACCCCCCAAAAACCCAAAATATTACTATGTGTAGGTATGAAATCAAATTCTTAGTAGACGGTGAATGGAAGCTATCACCTGAGTTCCCCATTATTGGTGAAGGATTAACCAAAAACAATTTGTTAGTTGTCGAGTGAATCATGCCTGTTATGTTGATTAATTTCAATCCTAGCAACTTTTTGAACTCTGCAACTATATTTAGCTTAGTTTATAACCTAGTGAGTTTATGCCAATGCAACGTCATAAAATAATTGAGTTATTTGTAAAATTCAGCTTGTTCTGCATCTATGAACTTTTCATGTAAAAGACGTTTCTTTTTACTACTATGATTTTGGTGGGTTTTAAATGGTTCATTCTGTAAGATGACATTGAACCAAAAAAGTTAGACGAATTATTGAAGGGTTATAAAACTTTAATTTGGACTTGTTATGACAATGCCAGCGTGAGACTGAAAGCGAGATAGTAACTGATTAAGGACACAATGTGGCGCCATGCATGCCATCTCCTGAAAATCTCAAGTCAAAGGAAAGAATTATTTAGGAACTAGATGCCAAGTTTGATAAATTTGTTTATGGTAAACAAAGGCATAAACGCAACTTTCATGCTATTCCTTACCTGCTACACCATCCATTTCACTGCCACTAATACGGTATTATTATCCTTTGCCTGCTCCATGCAGCAACCCCTCAAAAAGAATCCCCCTTCACCAAATGACCTTCCAACTCTCTCTCATTATATTTTGTTTACTTTTGTCACCCTCATGTCCACCTAAATCTAGTTAATTAAATAAAGTGGATTGTGGAGTGAATATATATAGAAAAAGTATAGGAAACAAGGAGAAACTAAACAAGGTGAATAATGAGAATACTAGTTAACAATGTTGATTCTTAATTACATAGTTATTTCTTTTGATTTGGTTTACTCATATACAGTTACTAATGACTAAATATTCAATTCACTAGGTGTGCAGATGGTTATCCTAATATTAGGGTTTAGAGGGTAATTTGAAAGTGGAGTGTTTTTTTTTTATTTTATTTGGTCAATTCTAAAGCTCATTATTCACAAAAGTTATTGTCTACCTAACAAAACTATATATATAATTTTATTTATTTGAGAAAACCCTATTATCAAGAATTCCACTAACTTTTCGTGTATCATTTTATGAAGAGGATGATAATAAGATACTTTGCCGTGTAAATAAATATAAGTTTCTATATGTGTATCGAAGTTATTTGTCATGTTATAGAGTAAACAATGGTCGTCTTATCAACAAGAAAAACTAAATAAAAGAATTAAATACATCTAAAAAATAAAATGGAGATTTTTTTGTAGATGTTACAGATTAAAAAAGGGCAGTATTAGTTAGTATTATTAATTTCTGTTTATGAAATCTTTTTAACCTTTATTTTTTGAGGATATAGGATTAGGATTTGACATTTAAGATTTAAAATTTATGATAAAAAAATATTTTAAAAAGATTTGTTGCTTTTGGTTAAAAAAATTAACTCCCTAATTGAATTTTTAAAAATGTTCATATCAAAATTTAAGTACTAAAATTAGCCACTATATATATGTGTATAAATATATATAATTTAATTTATTTTTAATATGTATTTTATCTTTTCATATAT
>NC_029774.3:122435045-122436268 GCF_000817695.3 Arachis duranensis
ATTTTTTTAAATTATATATATATATATGTATATATATATATATATATATATATATAACTAAATTTAAAATTTAAGATAGATATCGTAAATCTTAAATCATAAGATAAAGCAGTAAAAAAAAACCATAAGATAACGAACTTAAATCCTATGTTAATTTATGTTAACATGTTAATATAAATGTGAGTTTTATCCGATCTCCTCTAAAATAATATGTAAGTTATTTTTTATGATGTGTCATATTTTAATTGGCCATTATTTTAACTATAATTGAATTATTTTGTAATTTATTATTTATGATGGGTAATGATATAATTTTTTAAAATATCAAAACTTCATCCCCGTTAATTGAAGCACCTTTTCACTTCTCTATTCTTTCTTCGTCACCTAACTTCTGTCTTTCCAAGCATCGCCATCGTCGAACTACTCTTCCACCTTAACTCGATAGAATACATAAATTCAATTACAATTTTAATCTTTATTATCTTATCTTATCTTTTCTTTATCTTATCTTTAGTTGTTCTTATCTTATCTTTATTTACTTTTATCTTTCTTAAACTAATGCTCTATATATATTTAGTTTTACCTTCATAATTTACAATTCAATTCAATCAATCAACCAACAATTAATAAAAGTTCTCATTCTTTTCTTTCCTTATTCTTTCACAATTTTATCATCACTCAATTTCTCTTTCTTTAGTGCATCATCCCTTAACGCCGTCGCTGAATTTCGAATTTCCTTTGTCGTAACTTTGCCGTCCTTTTCAATCTGTCCTCTTACTTGATCACTCTTTCTGTTGTGGATCATTCCTTACCAACATAATTAATGGTTAGTTTGGTTATTAAAAACTTTTCATTAAAAAATATATCATTATTAAATTACATGAAAGAACGTATATTCATATGTAAAATATAATAGAATAAAATAAATCTATTTAAAATACTTAAAAGTATAATTAAAATCAGAAATATACAAATATAATAATAAAATTTGTACTCAAGTAAACATATCTTTTATCATGTATAAATTATTTAAAAAAATAAATAATTTGTTAAAATTAATAACACAACTACACAAGTTTAAAATGATAAAATCCAACTTTTTTACAAGTATTTTTTATAGTATTTTTATTCTTTTAATTTTTATTTATTAGTACTTTATTAATTAATTATTAATTAAACAAATTATTTATATAACAAATCATTTTTTATTTATGGCATTTGAA